>NW_025999983.1:6246347-6491436 GCF_001458135.2 Marmota marmota marmota
GCCTACCTTGCAGGCTCGGGAGGAGGGGGCGGCTCTGCCCCTCAGCAGGCCGCTGGGCCTGTTCTGTGAGTGGTCACAGTTCCGCCTACCTTGCAGGCGCAGGGGGAGGGGGCGGCTCTGCCTCTCAGCAGGCCGCTGCTCCTCTTGTGCCGGTGGGTCGCAGGCCCGCCTACCTTGCAGGCGTGGTTGGCAGCTCTGCCCCTCCGCGGGCCACTGGGCCTTTTCGGTCGGTGGTCACAGTTCTGCCTACCTTACAGGCGTGGGGGGAGGGGGGCGGCTCTGCCCCTCAGCAGGCCGCTGGGCCTGTTCTGTGAGTGGTCACAGTTCCCTCTACCTTGCAGGCGCTGGGGGAGGGGTCAGCTCTGCCCCTCAGCAGGCCGCTGCGCATGTTCTGATGGTGGGGTGCAGGCCCGCCTACCTTGCAGGCGTGGTTGGCAGCTCTGCCCCTCCGCGGGCCACTGGGCCTTTTCTGTCGGTGGTCACAGTTCCGCCTACCTTGCAGGCGCGGTGGTGGGGGCGGCTCTGCCCTTCAGCAGGCCGCTGCGCCTGTTGTGCAACAGTAGATCTTATGTGAGCTGAGTGCTGCCCAGGTCAGCCAAGGGCGAGAGTGCTCCCTGCCTGACACTGAGCAGGTGCTCTGTAAATGCTGAATGAATGAATGAACGAATGATCGAACCTGTTGAAAAAAGGAGAATGATAGTTATCTCCCGAGGGCTGTGGAGAAATTCTAAGCTAATCTCCATAGAACACTTGGCAGAATGCCCCGCCCAGGGTGAATGCAGTATAGCTGCTGCTGTTCTTGTTATTCCTAAGAACCCCTGAGGACAGACTCTCAAGGACTTACATATGAACAGGATTCTGAGTAGGAAGGGTGAGAAATTAGGGAACTTGTTTCCTACTGTAACTCTGTATTATACATCTTATCATAATTATAATACTTTCATTTACATAGAACAGATATTAAGGAAGTAATGATTCCCCTTTCATTTAAAGTGTAAAATAACAGTTTGAGAGCTTATCTTTATTTTTTATTGGGTGGGAAAGTTTGGGTCAAGTTCAATGAGATGCAAGAAAAGCTCTTAAAATCTACTCTTAACCTGTTTCTACTCAAGTTGTCCACTTATTCAAACTGATGTGGACAATCTGAGTGTGTGCGTGTATGTGTATGTGTGCATGGGGGAATGAAGCCTGGGATACTCAACCACTGAGCCATATTCCCAGCCCTTTTTATTTTTTATTTTGAGACAAGGCCTTGCTAAATTGCAGAGGCTGGCCTCAAATTGCAGTCCTCCTGCCTCAGCCTCCTGAGTTTGGGGGATTACAGACAGGCACCACTGCACCCATTCTGATGTTGATAATCTGAAATGGAGCCTGCACACTGCATCCACAGAACCCACAGAACTCTGAGTGTAGCCAGAGCCTTTGGCAGTGGGTGAGGCAGAGGGTGGTGAGCACGGGCGGCCTCTTCTGTCACACATCAGAGTCGGATCCTGGGTCTGTTTATGAAAGTTCCATTGCGCAGAAAGAGCTGGGAGATGGGGAGCAATGCCTGTAAATGAGGGCAGTACAGGTTCATTTACTGAGATGTGTATTTCTTTAATGTCACCATGGAAGCCAAGTTTCACTTGGCTGCTGGGGTCTGGTTTTCCCATTACTGGTAGAGAATTTCACTGTCCCTAGCCATGAAAACATTGGGGTGACTTCTGGCTCTGTCCTCCTTGTAATTTCCTCCTCTGCACACTGGATTTTGGAAGCTCGGGGCCTGGGAGAACATTTCCCTGCTGGCAACACTGTTGGCAGAAGGAGTCACGTGGTGTGTTGGAATTCTTGCTGATTTGTTCCTCATGGATGTCTGGGGGATGGTCCCGTGGTTTTCTCAGAATTATGTTCCTGCTTCCCAAACAATCTTGCCTCATGTCACACAAAGCGATTGACGTTTATAGGGTGTACTAGGGAAAGTAACACTGCTGTTGCACCCCACCAGCCCAGGGGCCAGGGGCTCTGGCGGCTCTGCCCACAAGGCCCCAGGGAACTGATTTCTTGGACCCTAGGTTCAGCAACTCAGCCACAATCCCATTTTAATGTTTACAAGCTTATTGATTTTTAATCAGAGAGAAGTAGGTTAAATTTTGACTCTCTTATTTATTAAGCTTGTGATCTGGTTTTTTTTTAATATTTTAGTTGTAGATGGGCACAATGTCTTTGTTTTATTTATTTTATGTGGTGCTGAGGATCGAACCAGTGCCTCACACATGCTAGGCAAGCGCTCTACCACTGAGCCCCAGCCCCAGCCCTAAGCTTCTGATCTCCACCAAGTGACCTTTTTTCTAAGCCTCAGTTTTCTCATTTACTTGAGCACCGCCCCCTAGGTTTGTTCTTATGTAAAATGCTCACCAGGAATAAGCTCTCTGCCAACGTTAGTTCTCGTTCTCGTTTTCGTAGCCATCACTATCATTCTCCACCACATTATCCTTCATCATCTTTTGTAATGTTAGTCACAAAAATAATGATAGACTTGCTGCGTGAAACAGCACATGCCCGTAGTTCCAGCAACCTGGGAGATCAGGACAGGAGGATCACAAGCTCAAAGCCAGCCTCAGCAACTTGGTGAGACCCTATCTCCAACTAAAAATAAAAATGGCTAGGCATGTGGCTCAGTGGTAAAGCATCCCTGGGTTCAATCCCTGTAATAATAATAATAATAATAATAATAATAATAATAATAATACCAGTAATAATGATTATCATTACTGTTATAGCCATGCTAACTCAGGTGCCACTTCCACGCCTCTCTTCAGCCCCCCCCACCCCCACCCCCACCCCCAGGGAGCCTGCAGGTCTGTGGCCTGATGATCCTGCTCCTCGGGGTGAGTTCTGTCCTGACAGGTCGGCTTCCATCACTCCTGTTCTTGTATTTCCTCAACTTCTGACTTTGAAAGCAAGAGTCAGTGCAAGGTCAGCAGCTTGAGTTCCTTGTCTTGTGCTGTCCCAAGCTGGAGCCGCTAACCACATGTGGTTGTATCCATTTGCTCAGGAATTAATTAAAATCCAGTGAGGTAGCGGCTCAGGTCCCCTGCTGGGCTTCAGCAGCTGCAAGTGGCCAGTGGCGGTGCCATGCCCGGAGCAGAGGCAGGCCATTTCTGTTAAGGCAGGACATTCTGTGGCCAGCTCTGTACAAGACCTGCTGGTGGCTCTTCAGTCCTGGAGCCCTAGAGGGTCAAGGCCAGCTTTGCCACGCGCTGGCTCACTCTTTCCTTAGGGGTGGACTGTTCCTTGGAGAGGGATATCCTGCTGCACCCACCGACATCCATTTTCTCTGTAGCTGCTGTCATGATTTCTTTCAGCTAGGTGACAAAGGAGAGGTTGTTGCCACTGTCATAAGCAAGGGATGCATTTTGAAAGATCTTTTTCTCCCTAAAATTTAATATTCCTTTGGCTCATCTTGCCCTGTGCTTATTAAAGGGGATGGAGTCAGAACTGCAGACCAAGCGCCCCACTCTCATGCTGCCTGGGAGTCACTGAGATCCTGGCTCGTTATCTTCCCTGTTCACTATTCGAATCTCCCTGTTCCCCCAGCCTCAGGCCGTTTAAACCCGACTCCACTGAGAGGGTGGGGCCCTGTGCTTTTGAGCCTCAGGCAGGGTACCATCTCCACACCTCCCTGTTCCCAACTGAGCACCAGGGGTGGGGAGGAGACGCCCCAGATCCAAGCTGAGTGTGAAGGAGGCAGGGACACAAGCCCAGCTGTCCTTCAGAGTGATCCAGACATCCCCAGGGAAGACGGATCCCAAAAAGGCGAGATAAGAGGGAGAATGTTCTTCTCCAAGTGACGATAGAAATAAGAAAGGCCTGAGAGGGCCCAGCGACTAAATGCAGCTACTGTGAAGGGATAAGCTGGCTCGGGGTCAGACAAGGGGAGAAGGAGGCAGAAGCCAGGGGCTGTGATTTGGAGGCTGGGCAGCAGGGAGAGTAACAGGCCTCTAGTTGGAAGGAACGTCGTCGTCGTAGAGCAGAGCTGGTTTCAGGCTATAATGCAAAGTTCGGTTTGGGGCCTGGATGGGGGGGCTTAAATTATGCCACCCTCTTAAATTTTTCTGAGTATAAATTATTAACCCTTATTAACCTTCTCTTTATACTCCCTTACCTGGGCAAAACCAATTTAAACACAGTAGCAACCTGTCCCTCAGACCCCTTTCTCTGAGGCTCTCCCGTCCGTCACACACACCACTCCTCGGTAGATTGAAGATGAAAGTGAATTTCACTAAAGGAAGTAGCTGACAAGACACGGAACCCACTTTGGCAGAAAACTTAACATTCAGCCTCAATCCACAGAAACTGTCAAATAAGAATGTGCATCAGCAGGAAGAATAAAGAGGAGGAGGAGGAGTCCTCAGTGGGCCGGATTCAAGGGGAGAATTTGAGAGCCAGAGAAAGCCACTCGGTTGGCTCTCTCCTGACCATGGTTCTGATTTTCAATCTGGATCACCCAGGAAACACTTTGCTGTGATTTATTTCCTTGTGTTTGAAACGAGAATTTTGGCTTAGAGATGTTCTCAAAGCCAATTAATAAATATAGCACAAGGACAAATGTGGTGTGCTATTTGCATCTCATGGTAAGGAATGAGGAAAGAAACTCAGTCCATGTTAAAAGTTATCCAGAGCCCTTTTGAAAGAATGGTGAGCAGACTCCAATTACAACAGGACAGAGTTGGATATTTATAATCGAGGATCAGAGGGAGGCAGGCGGGGGTCAGTGGGTGGAAAATCACTAGAGGCTCAGACAATCCTTGGCCAACCGACCCAGCAGACTCTTGCTGAAGGCAGGCCAGGGGACAGACATCAGCAGGAGATGGCGGAGCATGAGGAACACGAACTGCTCTCAAGGGTGACCACCAACAGGGCTGGGCCCCCACCAAACCAGCTCCAGAGGCTTTCTGCTAAACTCGTGAGATGTCAGGGTGGATGAGGGAGTCCATGAGTGAAGGCCCGGGTTGAAAGAGGATGGAGAGGAGCTAGTCAAGAGAGAGAGACAGAGAGAGAGAGAGAGAGAGAGACTGTCATTGGGAGCCCTTGAAACTTGCCTCTCCCCTCCTCCTCTCAGCCCTGTTGCTGTGAACTGTCACTGAGCTTCCTGGGGACTTCCTTGTGGGTTCCTGGGGACAGGACATTACACCTGTGCTGTCGGTCTTCCAGATGGGCCTACCAGTTTGCAGCTGGCCAGAGAGGCTGCTCCCTGGACCATCCAGCAGCTGCTCTCTAGCTGTTGTTGTGACATTGCGCCAACCCCAACCCTAACACCAAGACAGCCCACTCGTTAACCAGGATGCCCCCCGTGCCAGCGGCAGAGCCAGCCACTCCTCCCCAGCTACAAGGTCTTCACTTTCCATTAAATGCCTTCCTGTGGGGCCCCGGGGTGATATTGGGTGACCTGGGATAGAGGAAGAGGCATCTGGCCATTGGTGGGCAGAGCCTTCCACGTTCCTGGGCAGAACCGGAGAGGGCCGTCCACCCTGCACCTGCCAGCTGCCGGCGAGCAGCTCCCGGCCTCTGCGGGCTGAGCCTGTGGATGATCGAAGGTTTCTTTTGTAGGAATGTCATCAGATAACCTGATAAAAACAAAATTGAATCTGTCAGATTTTGATGCCAGAGTTTGAAATATTGCTAAAGCTCCCTAAAACTGTCACTGCTAATAAGATTTTATAATAGAATATGTTGTGTGTATTTGCACACCACTCCCCACTCTGAGCCTTCTGACTCTCTTTTCTGTGTTCCTCTGGAAATGGGACCAGTGGCTGATTGGCTGGGCCATCCCCCACCCCCTTGGTATCCAGGCTGCCTGCGCTGAATGCAGAAGGTCTGAAAGTGTTGGAGTGGATTTCTGAAGTCAGAGGACATTCCTGAAAGACTGAGAGACCAGAAAACCTGGGAACTTCGTAGACAGAGGGACAGGCCTCTTCCGGAGTTCCTTCAGGGAAACTGAGGCAGCACGATGGCCCTCCTCAAACTCCGATTCTGCGATCAAGTCAAAGACTTCAGACATGTCCCTCAGAGTAGGAGGCATGGTTTATTAGAAAGAATGGGAAAGGGGGAAATGGGACACTCTCAAGGGACAGAGTGGGTCCTCTAGGAGGAGAGGGACAGTGTGACTCTCCTGTCCTCCAGTTTTACTGAGGTTCCAGGGAGGTTTCCAGAGAGTCCTGCCCTGGCCCACTTCTTCACTTCTGACCGACAGCAGGATGACATCAGACTTTCAATTTCCCACTGCCATGACAACTCTGGGTCACTTTGGCCCATGCTGACCACTTCCAATTGGAACCTCGTCCTACATAGTTTATGGTCAGAGGGAATCATCTCATCTCTCTGAATTTTGGTATCTGGTCTATGTAAGTTTACAAAAGTCTCCCCCTTCAGGGTAACTTGGTTCCCCCTTATGGACATTTTTGGGGACCTGTGTTCTCCTGTAAATAACAGGTAGTTTGATGAGAAATGTGAGTTATCTTGTCCACTTAAGCCAGGCAGGGCTGCAGTTTAATTGCTTCTTGGAAAAGAAAGCATGTCACTGTCAGCAAGTGGACCAGTTAATAGAATTACTCCCGTACCCCGCACTCCCCCGCTCACGCCTGTCCCCTCTCAGCTGGGAAATGTGTTGTTCAAGGCACACCACCTCCCAGCGAGTGAGGGGCCCCTCTGCCCTATTTGTGGGTAAAGCTGAGTTTTCAGAGTGGCCCTGGTCTTAGGAGAATTGGAAGTAATTCTCCAGAGTTTGGGCCGTGACTTTGGACAGATTCTGCAGTGAGAACTGTAGTAAGACCCTAGTGGCAGCAGGTTTCTAAGAACGCAATGAGTCAGAGCGTGGAAGCCATTGACGGGGGCGTGGCCCGGGCACAGACCCCAGGGTGCAGCTGCCCTGGCAGCCCCAGCACCATGCAGGCACCCCTGCTGACGGGAGCGGCAGAGACACAGAGGGCAGGGCCCCCCCACCTGCTGTCCTGGGCGAGGGGACGTGCCTCTGCATTGCTCCTGACAGGTGCAGTGTCCTGTCACTGTCAGGATCAGCAGCGACAGGAAGTCCCAAGATGCTTGCTGCTGAAGAAGCACCATTAGCAGCCCTCCTTGATCCAGAAACACGGGAAAAAAAAGTTTTCCGAATTACTACCTCCCAGGACTTCATGCAGTGCCAATTACAGCAGCCACCTGGGATGCAACTCTCCTTCCTCAGGTTTAGTCCCATGTGGACAAACTGACCTTCACCGTGGTTTTGCCAAACATTGCACAAAATCTCTCCTCACCATTAACTTCCTATTATCCAGAATCTGTCCCTGGAGAACTGCAATTACTGATCATTTGCCACACCCTTCCCTTTCAGTTTATTCATTGGTTCGGATTTTATTTTTATTTTATTTTATTTTTTTTAGTAATTTAAAAAAAAGAAAGAAAGAAAGAAAGAAGGCACCCAAGAAATCAAGAAGTTTATCCATTGCAGTCCTAGAGCGGCCCATGCTGAGCCTGGGCAGGAAGTCCACAGGACCAAAGACTTAATTACAGGAGCCAAAGTTTGATTGGAATCGTAAATTTTCTGTTGCTGCCTGATCTCAGTCTCCCTCTGAGTGAACTGAATTGTAAAGCACAGACGCGCTGCACTTGTGGACAGTAGCCCCACCTAGGGGCCGAAGTCAGGGTTTCCTCTCCTCTGTGTTTTCTTCAGTGCTGGTTCACTCCCGGCCCATTAGGGAGAGGAAGAGAGAATTCCCAGATTTGCAGACAAATTTTCCGTCGGTCTGTCTGGACTCCTGAGACATGTGAGGACAGTGTGATTTGGCCCTGAGGGCAGGAGGCAGCCAAGTGTCACAGGACACATTCTCCCATAGGGCATCACTGAAAAACCAGCAGCCAGTGGTCCCCCCTTCACCTAGGACCCTTGTCCCAGGTGCCAGGGAGTCAGCTTTACATGTGAGCCACCAGGCCACAGGGGCGACTGGAGACAGAGGACTGGCAGAGAACCCCAGTCTTGCCGGGTGAGCCAAATGCATGAGGGTGCCACCCTGCCTTGCAGGCACTGTGGCTGCCTTAGCTTTAACCCTGGGGGCCTCACATGGCTGCACTCTGTCTGCTCAGGAGCAGGGAAGGACCAAGAATTGGAGACTGAGTCACCTTCCTGACTAGAAAATGCTAGAATGAGGTGGAGTGGGAGCCTGGCCAGATGGGGGAGGTGCTTCCAGTCTGGCGACCGGACTGCAGATTTCAGTTTCCTCCTATTTTCTGCCTCCCATTTACATGAGCTTGCTCTCGGTTTTTATTCCACAGAGAATTCCTGGAGAGACATGTGATAATTATAATCGTCTCTGTTATGCACTTAGAAAATCACAATTCACAATAACGAGAAGGTTTAAAAAGCATCTGTTTATTAAAGGGAACCCTGTTCTAGCTCCATCCAAGTTCACCAAACTCTCGTTCACGCCTTACTTAGTATGAGGTGATAAAATTGAAAATTGATGGCACGTAGGAGGCCAGATTTAATCCAGGCCTCTCAAGCTGACAATTTTAACTGAATTATGCATGGCAATTTCCTCTCATCCGGAGCAAGCGATGCTGGGTGGAAGGCACAGCCGGGTGGGGACTCCCTGCAACTGTCGGCCTCACAGAGCCTCCGGGAAGTAGACCTCGGATTCTGGGGACCCGGGCCAGGGTTCAAAGGGAAGAGGCCGGCTCCGACTGAATGCACCAGGGCTCCAGAAATGACTGCCCTGATTTAGCACCACTGAAGCTGGTGTGGAGAGGCCTCCTGGGCACTGCCTCCTACACACCAGGAGGCAAGCCAGAGCCTCTTCAGAGAGGAGCCCAGATGAGCTCACAGCCTCACCCCCTGAGAAAGACCAAAGCCCCTCATTTGCATGGCAAAAAGGCAGTGGAAATGCCAACAGAGGCATTTGCTGGCAGGCAACCAGACAGTACCAGAAAACACTGGGTGTTCAACTGAAAATACCTCTCCGTGGGCAGCTCAGCACCTGCAGACACCGCGCACCCCACACGCTCTCTGAGCTCTGTGACAGAAACTCCCACCAGCAGCAGTTGGTGTGTACACAAGCCCAGACTCAGCAAGACATAGGTCCCCACCCAGGAAAACCAAATAAAAGGGATTCTGTGTGTGTGGCTTCAAAGTGTGTCCCCTCTGCCAGCACACTGGCTCAGTCACAGTGCGTCACCTCTGCCGGCATCTACACAGTGGCTTAATCACAGACCAAGGCAAAGGTTAAATGTCTGTCACCCCCCCACACACACTGTTGAGGACCCAGTGCCTGCATCTGGTCCTGGCACGTCTGTCCTCTGTGCGCAAGGCTGGGCTGCAGGCGGGCGCTGTGGAGCAGGCCTGTGGATGCCGCCAGCGCGTTGGGCCTTACATCACTGTCGTATTAGTCTAAGCAGAATAGAGCAGATTGTTTATTTTGGTTGAGCTTCGCTTCAGGCTGTAACATCAGATGTAACTCCCAGAGTGACAAATTCCAATCCCAATGTCACAGATTAAACAAGAGCGAGGCAGAGCTGGGGTGAGCTTGTTTCCCCAGGGGACATGCAGCAGGGCTCTGTCTGGATGTGTGTGCTCAAGTGTCCCTGCCCCAGGCAGCCCGCCTCCCCTCCTTAGAGTGGGTTCCCTCTGCCCACACCAAGCCATGGTAGTCATACCTTCCTACGGGGTTAATAAGCCAGGTCTTTAATTTCTTTGAAAATAGTAATTAAAGATGATTCCTCCTTTTCCTTAGAGCATATTTAACTTCTTTCATATTTCGTATTTTACAAAATCCACTAAGTGTTGCTCAATATCATGGAACTCCAGCAGGGAGAAAGAATTAGTGCAAATCCTAAGTGACAGACATGCCTTGGAGTGACTTGGCCACAGGGGGCATCGGTGACACCCAGGGAGTATGGGCTCAGTCTCTGCCTGCTGAGGGGGGGCTGCAGGGACAGGCACACCCAGGGTGTGCCAGGAGCCAGCTCATAATCATCCTTCCACTTGGGAATAGGATTTCCTCTGAACATGCTCACTGCATGACTCCCAGCAGGGCGGCTATGGTTCCCTGGGACCCATTCCATGGCACCCACCACTGACCTCAGCCTGTGAGCTTGTGTTACCTGAAAGCCTTCAAACTGTCTGTGTGCAGGCACCATCATCCTTATTTCTCAAGAAACTCCCTCCATCTCAGTCCGTGTAAAGCCATTTGCAGAGTGCACCGTCCCCGTGAAACACTCCGGAGCTGAAGCCAACTCATTAGCAGTGAGCATGTTCAGAGGAAATCCTATTCCCAGGTGGAAGGATGATTATAAGGGATCTAATCTTGTTGAAGTTATTATTCAAACTGAGCATCAGTTTATTACATTTTCCCAAACAAGTTATGGATAAGAACTTGTTAAATAATAACGATGCCTAATTTTCATGAGCTATTTTGAAACTGTGGAAAGCAGGGCTGTGCATGCTAATTTTTCTCCTGCAAATGAGGTGTGGTCTCTCCTGAAGCCTCAGATGCCTCATCTGCAGGTTTTCCCAGGAGCCTGGTACTGGCCTTCCAGCAGTAAAGGAGGAGGGCGCAGGGCGGAGGGTGTTATTTGGCTGTGCAGATGCACCAGGAGGAAGATTTGGATTAACACTTTGAATTTATGTAGCGAACTCTCTGCTGAGAAGTCAGTGCATCAGTGTGTAAGGCGGTGTAAAAGCATCCCTCCAAACCTGGGCAGTGTCATTGTTCCAGTTGAATGGACAGAGAAGCAGACGTGGCCACTCCTCTGCATGTGCCTGGCCCCTGACAGCCCAGTGGCCGCTCTCAAGTGATGCATCATGCAGCCTTCCGGGGTTGGGGCGGTGTCTACCCACAATGCTCTTTTTTTTTTTTTTTTTAACCTCTAGTATTTGATCATTTTCAAAGTCCAGGGCAATATGTTTTCTAATTACCTGCTTTCCTGCGGATTTAGAACCATAGCTCCAGAAACAAATGGTGAACCACGAACCCCTTTAAGTTCTAGGTTTATTATGAAGTATGTTTCTCAAATAAAGAGTCTAAAGTGCCAGTAGGAGACCCCAGGGCTCCCACACAGGAACAGGACTGGTCTGTCTCTGCCCGTCCACGCAGCCCACCCCCCCTTCTGTAGTCTGAGCAGATGTGTCCTGGCCACTGCACTAGGTGCTGGCCTCTGCACACCGTGGCTTAATTTTCCATAAATTGAGTTAACAGCTGCAGAGTCACCTGATTCCTCTTCTCCATGGCCAGGCAACAAACTCTTACCCCGTATGCTCACTCCATCTCACCTACCAAAATCAGGGTGAGTCACAGAAGGCTGCCGCTGATGGAGAGTTCTGGTACATTAGTACCAGTGACACAGATAAGAGAATGTCAAGATTAGGGCCACTGGAAAATGCTAACGGAACCCAGAACAGTAGAGGGTTTCAGCTTTAGCCTGTGAGTCAAAGCCTTTCTCCTGCCTTTTAGCACCTCCCAGTCCAGCCTCCTGCCCCTTCTTAAAAGAGTCTTTCTAAAGTAGAAGTCAGAAAAGTTAGGAAATAGCTCACCCCTCAGGGCTGTGACAGGGGACAGGAGGGAGTCATTTGGCTTCACAGAGGGGCTGTGTCTGCACAGAGCAGGGCTGAGGAAGCGCAGCTGCAGACCCCAGAGCTCGGGGGCCACTAGACAGAGGCTCTTGGAGCTGGGAACCACCTTAGCCTTCTGGCTTTATGAGACATTTCCTGTGCTCCCAGATCAATTGTAGGAGGGCAGCATCTGAGGGTTGGCAGGGGTCAATTCATCTCCAGGCCCCTTAGTTTGGTGTCAGACTGGAACTCAGTAGATGACACATTGTCTGAAATGAACTATTCTTGTACACCATGCTGTGTGACCTTGGGCAAGTATGTCCATCTCTTCAAACTTTCCTTCTGATGGCCCACGTGTAAAGCAGCGATAACAATAACCGTGCCTCTGGCATGGTGGGTCCCCATGGTGGGTGTGGAGGGAGAGATGAAGCTTCCCCCTCCCTCATCACCACCCACCCCTCAGCAGGACATAGGGCAATGTTGGAGACACTTCTGACTGCCACGAGAGGGAAGATGCTGCTGGCATTGAGTGGGTGGTGGGCAGGGATGCTGCTAAGTGTTCCACAGTGCATACCTGGCCCACAGCAAAGGATCATGGGGCCTACTGCCAATGGTGCTTGGGTTGAGACATCGTCACTAGGGTGACGTGTTCCTGTGGCACACCATGTGGATGAAGGACCAGAGGAGCTTGGATCCTGCCTCTGAATACAACTGGAGTGACCTCTGATGCTGACCTTCAGATGTCCAAGTGGCAGCACTGTTATTCTCATGCTTCCTTGCAACGCAGTACTCACCTGAAAATACTGGCAACGAGACAGACCAAATTATGTCACATGCGTGAACATAGATGGCGGGATGAATCTCACTTTCACCCATGATCCAATGCACTAAGAAAAATACTTGAAAAAAGCCAAGTACTAAACAAATATGTGTTCTGTGGCTTTCCATAAAGCTCTTTGATCTTGAATTTTAAAATACAGGTTGAGATTCCCTAACTCCCAAATCCAAAAAATCAGAAATACTCCAAAATCTGAAACTTGTGAGTGCTGATGGGCTGCAAATATGCCCAAATTGGAAAAGCTCTAAAATCCGAAGCACTCTGGTCCCAAGCATTTCAGATAAGGGACAAGGCACACCCGATAAACATTTGGAACTTTCATAAATATGCCCTTTTGCAAAATTGGTTCCTAACTGAAAAGTGTGGGAGGAGTTGAGAACGTGACAGCGTCACTTGAAAAAGAACCATTGTGTACATCCAGTGACCCAGCCCTGTCCCGGCTGCTGTCCCGTGAGTCAAAAGGCATCTAATTCATCAGTGTGTCCAATTGGACAAGGAAGTTCTACAGGGAAGAAAATTCTAAATGGGAACAGATTAGAGGCTGCAATTGGACCTCAGGGTAAAGGGGACATTCCAAGGGAGTCTCTAGGGCTCTCTGCCTGTGACATGGCTGCTCCTGCTTCCAGACGCCTTCTCTGAGGAGACATGGACCAGGGACGGCTTCAGACCTGGGCTGTGCTGGAGAGGGCTGTGGCAAGCCTTTCCCCTGCTTTCATTTTCTGTTCCTCCCTCCTCCCTCCCTCCCTCCCTCCCTGGGCCTCTGTCACTTGAGGGTTCTGAACAGGGTACCAAGCCAGCCGACACTGACCACACACCATGATTAAAGCAATTCACACAGATTAGACTTCATTCCCACTTAGGTTTGCCATGGTGAGACTGGAGAGTCAGAATCCAAAAACCAGAGTGGAAAGAGGATTCCGCTTCGCAGGCCCAGAGCCGCCCTCTCATGCCAAGCCCTGGAGGTCAGAGCTGATTACTTCAAAGTGCACTTACTTGAAAAGCAGAGCCGATGCTAGGAAAATCAGGGACCCAATGGAGCCTGGGGTTTTCTCCTGTTAGTCCCTGCTTCAAGGTGGCCTTGCAGACAGAAGCAGAATGACGCTCTTTCTTCCTTCAGTCCATGTTGATTGCGAGCTGGAGGTGTAAGGAGGGAGGGGAAGATCTGTAAGCAACTGGCATGTCACACTCACTTAGAAATACACCTGGACAAGGAGCAGCCCGGCATCCAGCCAACCCCGCCTGGCGATGGCCAGTTCTTAACACAAGGCTCCCTTTTGATTTCAGTGTGTTTGGTTCTAGTGCTGTGAGTGAGAGCTGTGGGCCACCTCTGTATCTCTCTAGCTCTTTGAATCTGTTGGCTAGAACTAGTTCCAAGGAGGCTGAGCACATGGATTCAGCACTCTCATGGGGCCACTCGTCCCTTCTTTGGGTTTGCAGATCATATTATGGTTTGCAGAGCAATCGTTTCCTGATGACCAAAAGGAGGCTGGGGAAGGGGACGAACCGGAATCCACAGTCAGACGTGTCTGCTCTTGCTTCCTTGGTCTCGTGCTGTGGTAAGGGAACAGGGTCACAGGAGCAGGGATTGTGGCCCTCTGTGTCAGGAACGTTCCAGGATGCTTTACTTTTTCCTTGATGTTCTGAATATTTTTAGAAGGAGTAGAGGACCAAGCTGAGGAGTGTGGTTTTCCCCTGTAGGAAGCAGAGGGGCATTTAAGTCAACACTTATGATTTCCTGTTTATTACAGTGTTACTCATAAGACTCAATATATGGAATCAGCCTGTAGGTGCTTCAACAGATGAATTTTTTAAAAATGTGGTCTAAACACAGTGGAATACCATTCAGCCTTGAAAAGGGAAATCCTGTCACACGTGGTGATGCAGACGAGCCTGGATAACATTATGCCAAGTGAAACAGCCAGGCACAGCAAAGCTTGGGCCATGTGGTCTCCTGTGTGGGCTGAATAGAAAGGAAGACACCAGAGGCTGGGTTGGGGAAGGGGGACATGTGGTCAAAGAGCACAAACATCAGACAGCAGGACTAAGTTCAAGAGGTGCGGTGTACCAAGTGGTGACTCCAGTTCATGACAACAGAATGTGTGCTCCAGCACTGCACAGAGGAGATCTTAAGTGTTCTCACCATAAAAACAACAACAACAACAACAAAAACATAAATACATGTGGTCGTGCACAGACTAATCAGCTGTACTCAGCCATTCCACAGTAAATACACACATCACTTGTCAAAATGTCGTGTTTTTATTTAACAACTAAAAGATAAGCGTTTTTTAAAAGGGGGGGGGGGGATGCCTTGGATCAAGTAGCAGTGTCCCAGTGCAGCCCAGCCATCAATCAGTCAGGGCGAGTGACCTGTAGGGGTGGAGAGGAGCATTAGAGGCTCTGGCCCTGCCAGCCTGGGGACAGTGCCCGCCCCCACCACGGAGCATGGCTTTGAGGAATCGCTTCACATTGCCAGGCTGTGGCTGCCCTGCCCTAGGAAATGGTAAAGTACAGCCTGTAGGATTACTGCGAGGCCCAGAGGAGAACCCGGTGGTGGGGACAGCATCCCAGTATGGCTACAGCAGGCGCCAGTGCGTTCTCCCGTCCCTGACCCAGCTGAGTGCCAGACCCATGGCCCATGCAGACTGTCGCATTCCCACCCTTAGTCTGGGACTGGCAGCACAATGCCAAGGGGCACACAGAGGCCCGAGAACTGGGAGACCTCAAACACAGGGCCGGAGCTCTGATGCCCCGACCCGAGTCTCTGCCTCCGTGTGCGCTGAGGACTTGGGCCACAGGGCTCTGCCTCCTTTCTCCCCGTGAGGTGAGCTGCAGGACACAAGGCTTGGTGGAGAGGCCATGCCCAGCATCCACCCAGAGGCTGTGTCCTGAGACTGACTTCCTGGACCTACCTGGCAGGTAGCAGTGGCACCAGCCAGGCCCTCCCAGAGAGCTCGGGAAATCAGTTCCGTTTCCCATCAGCACGGCGTGGTCCACTGATCTGTCAGACCACTGGGACAGAGGCCCCCAGAGGAGAGTAAAAACTGCCGAGAGCCTCCATGTGTTGAAACACCTCCCAGGGAAAGGAAAAGGGTCAGGAAACTCATTGTGACATTGCAGGCGGCTCAGAGGGGGGCCTGGCAGGAGCTCCTCCGTGGGATGGGACGCTCGCTGTGCCGTGGCCTGGCTGCGCTGCT
This sequence comes from Marmota marmota marmota, assembly GCF_001458135.2. Lineage (NCBI taxonomy): Eukaryota > Metazoa > Chordata > Mammalia > Rodentia > Sciuridae > Marmota > Marmota marmota. The sequence goes on from NW_025999983.1 coordinate 6,261,958, forward strand.
GGAAAGTTCTGCTCTCCTTCCATGTCCTCTCAGTCCCCCCGCCTGTCACCACGAGAAGCAGCAAGTTAGAAAGAGGGGTGGCATGGGCTGACAACTGAGGAGGGGCAGGACCAGCCTTGCAGCAGGAACGCAGTGGAGGGAGGGAGGCCAGTCAGCCTCCAGGAGGCCGCCCCAGCTCCGTACTCCCAAGGGATCGGTGTGTTCTGGCCCATCGTCATTCCTCACGAGGACCCTGAACCACAGAAGTGCATGTGCTCTACCCGCGGGAAGAGGAGTCATGTTGGGGACTTCCAGAGAGTGGGGGATGTAGTGGGGAAGAGAGGTGGAGGAGGTTGGTATAGCGCCGCATGTAGTCAGCTGGGGGACACATCCTGTGTTCCAGGACACAGGAGCAGGCACATAGTCATCCCAGGAACACCCTAACCATCTCCAGACAGCCAGAGAGAGGGCTTTGCATACAACAGAACCGGTGGAAGTCTGAGGTGGTGACTGTGTCCTGACGTGACCCCTGCCCAGGGTGTCTATGAGTCCAAACACCCTTTGTATCTCAAAACCAACAAACACACGTCAAAAAAAAACATTCACTCAGAAATAAAGTTAAAAATATTTAAATGTTTCCATAAGGTTCTTCATTTTCTGGAAGCACCAGAAGAAAAATGGGAAATTAACCAGCAACATAATGCGCAGGAGAGCTTCATGGAGGCCCGGCTGAGCGCAGTTAAGTCATATGAGGAGGGCAACGGATGGCTCAGAGTCGTGGGTAAACAGGGTCTGACTGGAAAGGGTCTTCCTATTGGTCCATGTTCTTACTCTCAGAACACGACTTGATTCCCAAAGGTCTCACGTAGGTCCGGTTACTACACTGGGAGGCTAGTGGCGAACAAAACCCAGCACCATTTCAAATGATGGAGCAGAACAGTGGCATTGGGGAAAGGAACAGAAAGTTGGTACCCCTGGTGTCCGTCAGCAACGCTGCTAAGTAAGTGTGCAAACAGAATTCTGTCCTTTTACTCACTGATTTGGGCAAACAGGCTGCAAATTTGAAATGGCACATTGACTGAGATGAGTAGGAGACTCTAATCTCTAGACCAGCTTGATTACAGTTTTAAAAATTAAGTGACAACGTTACATGGACCTGTTGTCCTCTGAGTCCCTGTCTGCCCAGATTCTTAGATACATATCTTTCTACAGCCTCTGGCAGTTGCCTTTCCATCTGGAAACCTCCCTTCCCTGGTCTGAAAGTGCCACCTGCGAGGGCACATTATGTGCATGGCCTGCACATGACATGCACCCCTTCAGTAGTCAACTAGTACTCGCCGTGGTGAAGGGTGGGTGAGAAGAAGGTGGGGTCAATATGATGTGTTAGTTATAGAAAACAGTTTGGCCATCGAATATATGTGATTTAATGGCGCTCAGAATCATGTGGCTCATTCTGAACACTTGGTAGGCCTCCAAGTTCACTAGGTGCCTGTGAATTCCAAGCTTGCTCCTCAACAGGCGCATACCTGGATGTGGGATCGCCCCCTGATGGTGTGCTCCAGATGTCAATCAAGGTCCCACACCTGGGTTACTGTGTCTCCCTGTTTGGGGGAGCCTGCCTTCTTGCCTAACCCTCTCTAAAGCTTGCTATGTGTGTCCGTTCCTGCGTGCCTCTGCGTTTAATTGGCGCTGTCAGAAAGGCCCAGAAAATGTATTTAATGTCTTTGGGAAAGGAAGTTATGGGTTAAGGCTTGTGCCAGATTCAATCTTTGTTTTGGCATGATTTGAAAATGTGTGTTGCGGCCATCTGTCTGGAATTGACTGGGTGGAACAAGGAGGCTGGCCCCGCGTCTGAGACAGGGTGGTGACCACATTTCATTGGAGAAAATCGCAGTGAGCAAAACATGGGTGCAGGATACACAGATTGAACTGTTAGGGACCTTCACTCCTGCATCTGCACAGTAATGGGTTTTCTGCAAGGATGAACAGAAATCCTTTACTTTTTTCTATATTCACAGTCTGTGTAAGTCTCTGTGTTTAAACGAATGCATGTGTTGCATGCTTATCCAGCTTAACCCACAGTCTTCCTTATCAAAATGGAGTCCATTTTTATTATTTTTTTCGTTTCAAGTAAATATTTTTTTTTGTTAATATAATTTTCTTTATTTGAATTTTGTCTTAAATACGATTTTTTTCCTCTCTTTTCAATGACTTCCACTCTGTGTTCCTTGGGTTGAGTTTCAGAGCAGGGACACACACGAGGTCATTCGTCAAGGCCAGGGTGTGGTGGGGAGAATGGCTCAGTCACCGTCCACCCAGCCCCCTGTAGGGAGCAGAGCCCAGGGCAAGAATGAGAGCCCAGGTGGTTAAGTGGAAATGCTCAGCATGTCAATGGCTTCACTGTGGCCGGCAGCTCCAGGAGCCACCAAGAGGCACAGTCGGTCTATTAGCAGGAGTGCTCCCATGGCACAGAGCTCTTCTAGGGAAGACACGACAGCATGACAGGAGCGCATGGCTAGAAGGAGCACTGCATGCGCCCCAATCGCCCGTCCGTGGTTACCAGGGCCAGGCTGTGCCAGCTGTGCCCGTGGAGAGCCGATGCTGCTGCACGGCCAGGTAGCAGCACCAGATTTTTTTACAACTACACAGGGAGCCAAGTCCCCATGCCCAGGAGGTGGACGTTTCACCCAAGCTCAGAAGGAGAGTGAAGCGCTGTGCCAAATGGGGCCCTTCTGTGGGCCAAGGTCTGGGGACCTTCAAGACGTGGAGAAAGTCAGATCTCTTAGGAGTTCAACAGAGGCACTCCCCACAAAGGTGGCAAGGAGGGGACCAGGCTGAAGGAGACTGGAAACACTAGGGTGGCCAAGGGGACCTGAGAAAGTGCTTGAGCAGGGAAAGGTCCCAACTGCGTGGGTCCATGGTTACACCAGCAGGTGCCTTCTTTAAGAAAAACAGTGTCAAACTATTATTATAATCTGGAGTTAGAAGGTAAACTTTAAGGATTTCAAATTTTTAAGAGTCAACAGATGCTACAAAAATCATACTTGTAGAAAAACAGCCCAGCGTTTAAGTTTGGTTGTTGCCTGATGGCACTGTGATACCTGCTTCCCTTTTTCCTGTCCGATGTCCTTGTCATAGAGCAATGATTTTTGTAGTATCACTTTCTATAGGAAAAATAGATAATTTGGTCTTCTTAGCATAGTCAATGACAATTTATTTTTTCTTACTGATGGTTTGGAAAAGTAGCTTTCAGACTTATAAATTCTCATTAGATATAAGAAGTTTTAGGTTTGTTTTCAAGTTTGAGGAAATTTATAGACATCTTCCTTTATCTATGGTCTGTAAAAGTGCAAAGTGTTAATGAGATAAGAAGCAAGATAAGTGGATGAACCGGCAGGACCCATCAACGAATGTGTCTTTCGTATGTTCCTTGTGAATCTTGGTCTGAGAGGGTGTATAGTGTCCAATCAGCAAGGCTTTCCATCTTGTCCCAACCTGGCCCGTGAGCCTTCCTCTCACACAACTGACAGATAACTAAAGGGACGGTCGTTGTTACTTCTAGTTACTGATAGAGAAATAAATGTAGGGCTTTGGCCCAGAAAATGGAGTGCCTGCCCCTGCAGCTGTGCCCCCTCTGTGTGCCGTCTCATCTACAGCCCAGGTTCCTCCGTGTCCACCTGTTGTCCGAGACAGTGAGACCTGACCTGTCACATTAGGGCATGAAACCTGCGGCTCGTCATAGGCACCCTGTAGGATTGCTAAGGTCTCTTCAAACGCAGAGTCCTGGCAACTTTTATGTCAAGTGGTTCCCAGTGAAAAGAGAAAAAAGTGTCTCTGGTATATATTGATTGTGTACAGCAGGTCATCAAGTATGTTCTTGTCCAAATGAACTTGGTGTGACAAGTTAGTGGGTGGGAATGGCGTCCTCTGCTGATTGCTGACACATCTAATGATCAGAGGAGCTACCGACAGGCCAGTGTCAGATCCCTCAATTTCCAGCTTCACTCCCCCCCACATCCCCTCTGCCTCTGGTACTGGGTGCCATGCCCTAACTCTGATCCTGCATTGTCATGCTTTTGGTGGGCAGCTCTGTGGTAGGGGGTCGGGAAGGCATCTTACATGAAATTCCTGAAAAGAAGTTGATTCTATACAGAAATAACCATAAGCTCCGTGCATACACCTCGCCAACTGTAACCCAGCTTAAACTCCCCTTTGCTAAGTCCCCCAAATGTCCACTGCCACTCTAAGGCCACCGACTGTAGGCAGAGTCTACCAGACTCAGTGCTGGAGTAGAGGGGGACACCTGTCCTAAACCAAGGCGGTGAAAGCACTTTTTCACATTTTCTGATCTGTGACCCTGTGAACATGTCACTCCTCCCCCTGGGCTAGGGCCAAGCCTGTGCGAGGTAAGAGCTGAGCTTCAGCTTAGGTGGCTCACGGGGCACCAGCTCTGTGCACCGGCAGAGCATGCACCTAAATATATGCAGCACATCATGAATCCTGATGCAGCAAACATGGCTGTCATGGGGTCCCCTCAAGTTCAAAAGCTTGGAATTTTGAGATTATTTCTCATTGAAGCAAAACTGTAACTGCATTCTTCCAGCCAATAGAAGCAAGAAGTTGTTGTTTTTTTTTTTTCTGTACTGAAAATGAGAGGGGAAAAACATCATCTCCAAGGATAAGATTAATATCAAATATCTAACATTGTATATGGATAGACAAAAGGTGTGTGTGTGTGTGTGTGTGTGTGTGTTGTGTATCCCTTTGACCGTTTGGGTTCACCTAGTAACTATGATGTACCTTTTCTCCCTAACACATACAAGTACTGCCTTTGGGAAAAGATTGGGAAGAGTAATGAGTTATTAAGCTGCAGTATGAATGGATAAGTAGATATTATTTAACTTATTTCATGGTTGTCTGATGGCAGAGACAGGAAGTTCTACCCAGATTGTATAATGAACTGATTTGAGAAACAAAAAAATGGGAAAAAATGGCAAAAGGTATTTTATGAACTAAGGTTAGGTTAAAATGCAGACAATAGAAAAAGTGCGATAAAAGGGGCTTAAAAAGAAAACACTTGATTCTCAAACAATGTCCAGAACTAGGGGTCCAGGGAATGTAAGGCAGCTTCTTAACCATCACGATGGCTGAGAACCCTCTGTTCTGTAGCTCTAATGTCTTTATTTATGGTCCAAGATGGATCAAGCTCCAACGATCATGTCTACACTCCATCCAAAAGGAAAGATATGCACTCTTCCTGTAAAAATGCTCTCTGGAATTAGCAAGCTTTCTTTTCTTCTCTTCTTTCTCTTCTGTTTGTTGGCCAGCATTTAATCAAGTGAGTATATTTAATTTTATAAGAAGCTAAGAAATGAGGTTGTCATCATGCATGATCAGGTGCTCCATTAAAAACTAGGGTATTATTACTAAATAGAAATGGATATTAGGGACCATTAATGATCTCAGGTCTAGATATAAATAAGAGATTCTCGATATAAATATAAAAACCCAAACAATTAACTAGTTAACTAGAAAGTTAACTCTCTAGTAATTTTTAAAGCATAAACTAATAGAAAATATTTCTCAGTTGTCAAAAATGAAGCAGAAAAAAACGATTCTGTCAAGGCTGCAGGGGTCCAGGATCCTGTGTGCCATTTTGAAGGGTGTGAAATGGTGGGGACAGTTAGGATGATCTGACAGCACGTGTGAAAGGAACACACCATAGCTGCTTTTTAAAAGTCGCACCCAGAGTCCAGAATTGTAATCAGCTGTTCAATGCAATGTTGTTCATAATAGTGAAAATACGGATTAAAAATAAATGTTTTCTTTTAATTTGGGGTTATGTTAAGTGAGAATTTTTACAGCTATAGACTTCTAACAAGACACTGATAAGAATAAAATATATGCACTGGCTTGGAAATATCTCCTGGGATAGACCAATATGCACACCATCATTTTATTATACCTTTTAAAATCATGTATTTAAATATTCTCTAAACTCCCTACTGGTGTCTGTGGGTGTACAGATGAAGGGGGGAAGACTGGGTAGGTTTGGGGATTCTTGGTAAACAGGAACATTCGTTTTTCTGCTTTACATAATATTTATTATTTATATTTTTATAAGAAGTATTTCCTTTTATTTTTTAATTTTTTTAGATAGCAATGATTGTTCTTATATCTGCTATCTTTTACTGTTATTAGCAGTTAGGGGTTTTTCTAGGTGTTTCCTAGCTGCACAAACATATGTGAGTGTGTCTGTGTTTCTGCATTGCTGTATTAACAAGATAGAATCATTCTGCATAGAGAGTTTGTATCTAATTTTAAGTTTATTACTTCGTATCATGTTGGGAGCATTTTCCTAAGGAATTCACATTTCAAAACTTTATTTTAATGTTTTTCTTCACACAGAGACTATTTTGAGTTTAAATGCTTCCAATTCTTGAAAATTTGTTTGCAATGTTTAAATCAACTAAATATTCATAAATAATAATCCCTTATATATTTAATAAATCATTTATAAAAAATAAATATTTTAAAATTATTTTCAGTGAACATCTTCATACAAAATTTTGGCTTATTCTCTGCTTAGTTCTCAGAAGAGAATGCTAGAAACAGAGTGTTGTGTTAAAAGTTGTGAACAAACTGCTCCCCGGTTTGCTTTCAGGAAGATATGCTGGTTTTCATCCCCACTGGTGAAGCCTGTGGGAACCTGACTCACCAGAACTCACCACTATTAGATGTTTTGTTTTTAGAAAGCTTGGAAATGTGCAAGGCAAATGATATATTATTGTTAAATAAGTTCAAATTGCAATTAACCATGAAGTTGAATAGTTTGAAGTACTTACTAGGATAGGTCTGCTAATGCTGTTGTCCTATTTTCTATGGCTGTATAGTAGCATTTTTACTGAGTTGTAAGAGCTCTTTACATATTGAGGATAATTAATGTTCAATGTTATTTGTTGCTGATATCTCCTTAGGTTTTAATTTGCCCAGTTACTTCTGTGCTGCTTTGGGCATGAAGCAACTCTTAACAATTTTTAATAAGTCACTCATTGTTGTATTTAAAAATCTTTTCTGAACACATGCTGTATATCTGGTACTGTGCGTGATGATGAGACTTTGGTGGTAAATAAGTTTTTGTATCTTTTCTTTGAAATTAATTTTAAAGTGGTACAGGCATTGTCTCAGAAAGGTATGTTTGAGCGCAGAGCAAGTAATTTTTAATATACCCTATTATACTGATATCCTCAGAGTAATTTCTGTAATTATATGCTGTGCATATATTTAAATATTTTTTTTAATTTGGGAAGTCTATTGTCGGGATACAAGGGATGTTTATGAGTTTATACCAAAATTTTGTATGAAGATGTTCATTGAAAATAACAAATCTTTCTTGTTGCTATTTTTATGCCCACTATTATACCTCCTTTGTCCCCTTTGCTTTGAACAACCAAAGACTCTGGGAGAATAGAAATCTTCATTTATAATATCACTGAGTTGATACCTAGGTGTGGACCATCATTTTTTAATGAAGTATACATTCTCAAGAGTAAAACCCCAGGAAATTGAGGGCCTTGAGAAGTTAGGCAGAGATGCTGTTAATTGAATGTGTTCAGGCTGAATCAGAGCATTAGGTGGCAGGCCTGTTGTAACAGAGGCTCCAGCCTTCGCCGGCTCCCATCCCCTCCTGTGCAGCCCTGGGGCCTTCCTGCACCCTCTGAAGTCGTCTGGTCTCCCACAGTTGTTGATGCTCCAGGAAGCAGGTGGGAACAAGTAAGTGTGCCGGCGTCCCACACCCGGCTTTTGGTCTTCCACCTTCTGGCCACTTGAAGGAAATACACATCGTTGCTGGTGTGTTGCCTTCTGTGAAGTTGGTTTTCCTTACCGTCCACTAACCTTGCCACTTGCTGAATTCTGTTTACAAGTGAATAGGACGCCCATTTGTTTGTTTGAGACACGTCAGCAAACCCCAGCAAGGTCCTATTTCTGAGTCTCCTGGGCAACTTCCCTATCAAAACATATCCCTGCGCTTCCATCTGTAGACTGTTCTTTGTGGAGAATTGGACGTGGACTTTCAGCAGAGCTGGGAACTGCCCACACAGCTGTCCATCACCTCTTTGCTCTCCCTGCACAATCTGATCAGGTTCAGCTACACCCAGTGCTCCTGCATTTCTGCATCATTCACTGAAATTAAAAGATGTCTCTTGATTACAATTTCAACTTAGCCTTCCCTGGGGCCAGTGCTGGTCTCGGTTCCCAGAGGCCTTCTGCTGTGGGCTCTGGAAGGGATGATTAGGTACCTTATCAGAGCCCCCCGTCATTGCATCCGGGGTCTGCTAGGACAGCGGTGGGGGTTGATGATCCAGACCCTCCTCTGTGTTTTCTGAAGTCCTGGTCAGTGAAGCTGCTTTTGAAGCTATTACACTGAGGAAATTAAAAATGAGATTTCTCATACTACAGAAGTGCTGTTGTCACTGTGACCATGTGATCAAAATCAAAGTGGCTTTTTTTGTTGTTATAACTTAGCCCATATAAACCCAATAAAAAATGTATAGTCAAGACTTTTGGATTTTAGTAACAAGTTAACAGTTAAGAGAGAGAGAGAGAGAGAGAGCGAGAGAGAGAGAGAGAGAAAGGAAGGAGCACTGTAGTCTTGAAAAGCTTTATTTTACCAGATAGGGCTATTTAAAAACACAATGACAAAATTTTCCACTTTCAACATTATTTAATAAAAGGAAGGCATTTTGACATGAAAAATAGGAAATGCAGTCTCCAAATAAAGGATTTTTTTTTTCAATTGGAAAAAATCATCTTTGGTACTAGTCACTGGTGAGAGCTAGGCAGGAGGTCTATCCTGGGGACGGGCTGGGAGCACCCGGCCGTGCAGTGAGGGGAGTCTTCTGGGCCCAGGGTGAGACGGGGATTCACCACCACTTAGAGCCTCTTAAGATTGAAACAGATGACGCCCAGAGTCCATCTGAAGTCGGTGAATACACAGAGCATATCGATTTTTTTCCCCTATTAGTTTTCTTCAGAAGTGCTAGTGGTGGGGCACCAGGAGTTTCTAATGTGATTCCAGATTAATCCTCTTTCAATGCACTGGGAGCACATTTCAAAGACTGAATTGATCAGATCCTCTGACCCTGTCTCCCCGGCAAATCAAAGCAGAAATTACAATAACAAAACATCAAGAACCATGTGTGTGTGTATGAAAGAGACAGAGGGACAGAGAGAGGACAGTTAAAGCCTGAAGCCAAGACTGTATTTCTTCTGTCACCTTTTGCCGGGAGGGAACTGACCCAGGTCAGGTGCCCCCTTTGGGAGGTCAGGATTCAGGTGTGCACAGGGTTCTCCTCGTGGACAGCCTCGTGGACATCTGCAGCAGCGTGCTTCCCAGTGAAACACGGCGACAGTGGGGGATTAAGAAAGCCCCCACCTGTGGACAGAGCCAGACCACACTGAGAGGGAGAAACCTTGCTCAGGAAGCCACTGCATTCCTAGATCTTTTTCTGCCAATCACATTTTTCATTGAGATATAATTAGCATATGATGGAGCACACATATTGAAAGTGTGACACGTGTTCACACCAGTGAGACTGCCACAGTGCATGACATCCCGTCACCCCCAGAGGGTCCTCACTCTCCCTCCCACCCCCATTGCCCCACCGGCCCCCAGGCAGCTCTGATCTGCTGTCACTATAGACTAGCTTCCACTTTTTAGGATATTTTATCAATGGCATCAAACAGTATGTATCTTATTTTTCTTTCACACTGCATAATTATTTGAAGATCTGTCCCTGCTGCTGCATGTATCAATAGCTGTTCCTTTCTATTGCTGAATAGTATTCCAGGCGTGGACATGCCACAGTTGGCTTGTCCACTCAATGCTTGGGGAGCTACCAACGTCCAGTTTGGGGCCGTCCAACACGGCTGCTGTGAACACTGTGTACAAGTTTGTGAGTGAGCATAGGCTTTCCTTCCCATGGGCTAGGGATTCAGGAGCAGAGCAGCTGGCTCTTATATCAGGTGTATGTTCATTTTTTAAAAAACGGCTGATCCATTTCCCAAAGTTCAATCCTGTTTCCAGCAGTAGCTGGACACGCAGGTGACCTGAGCATTCCTCTGCATTCCGCTGCTTCTGAGCCTCCCTCCTCTCCCCACTCGGTCCTCAGCCTCCCCTCCTCATCCTCCCCGCCTGTCCTCCCTGCTGCTCAGGGTGTCTCCTCTGTCCTGCCTCCCGCCAAGCATCTCCCACGTGTCCCTCGCTGAACCAGGGCCTGCAGACTCCCTTCGCACTCTGCTCGCGGGTCCTGCCTCTGTGGACCTTGCCCTTCGTTTCGTGTTGAAAACCCTGGTTGCCCACATCGTGTCCAGATTGTGGGGCTGTTTCAGGCAGGAGGGTAAACCCGCGCCTGTGACTGCATCTGGGGATCTGATAAGGCAGTTTTAGAAGGTGATTAAGGAATTAATTGGATACTTAGAAGCCAATAAGTCAAACACTGGAGGAGAAGAGTCATCTGTTTAATATTAGGTGAAGAGTCTATAAAAGAGTGGTAGCATCTCTTTATATAGCAGATTCAACAGAGCATTTTTAGAAAAACACTTTTTTAAATTCAATGTACAATGCCTTTGGTTATAAAAAGCTCGTTGAAAAACATAGCAGTATTCATTTCATACATATGAAAATTGATATTCGAAGCGTCAATAGACTGTTCTAGAGTCATATGAAATAAGGGCTGCCACGGCACAGTCTCCCAGCACTTTTCTGCAGATTTGTGGCTCTACCCTGCCTGCGATAGAAGGTCCAGGTCCAGGGCTCTTTCTTTCTCGTGGATGAGAAGGCCGGAGAGGAGCTTGCCAGGCAGGAGAGGAGCTTGCCAGGCAGGTGGCTAGGACCTTCCCGCAGACCGCCGCTCCCCGTGACCTAGGGAGACTGGCCACTGGTGGCACTAGGATTCATCAGAGGCGGGGCCAGGGACGTCCTGGGGCTCACAACCAGGTGACCACAAGTGCAGACAGTCCCACTGCCTCTCCTCCTCGCTACCGAAACGTGGAATAGGACTGTCTGCATGTAACACTGAGTGGCCTTCCAAGGACAGCCCTATCCCAGCTGCTCTGAGCCTCCCGACCGTGCGCTTCAGCCACCTTCACAGCTGACTCGTGGCTGATAGGCACTTCTGCCCAAAGCTTCCTCTGATGTCTTCTTCAGGTAGCCTCTGATCCTGAGCTCAGCGGGAGGGATGGGAGTGACTCTGCTAAGAGCATCTTTCCTTCGGCATCTCTCTTCTCAGGAAGAGGCTGAGCCTGGCATACTGGGCCCTATGGTGGCACCTATTCAAATCGTTCAGAACCTGCTAATCTGATTAAAACCACACCTCTTCACTTCCCCACAGTCCAGGGCTTCATGGTCTCCGTGTCCTGTGTCCTTGTCAGTACTTGCTACTATCAGACTTTCAATTTTAGACACTTAGGTAGGAGTGTGCGTGGCTTTAGTTTGCTTCTTCTATGTGCCATGATGTTTGTGTCTTTTCATGGATGTGTTTGATATTCAGGTATCCTCTTTCCACTTTTAAATAGTGTCTATTTAAATCTTTTATCCATTTATTTATTTATTTATTTATTTATTTTCTATTGAGATGTAAGAACTCTTTACATATGTTCTCAGCCCGAGTTCATGAATCGTGGCTCACGGGTATTTCCTGCCAGTCTGCAGCTTGCCTTTTTCTCTTCTGAATGGTGCCTTTTGACAACATTTTCTAAATTGGAATTTTGATAAACTCGAATTGACCCATTTCTTCACTTTCCTCCTTCCCTTTGTTGTACCCTTATCTGGAAGCCAGTCTTGCCCACGTTCTGAAGGCAGTTTCTCTTGCTCCCTCCCTCAGTTGACGTGGTGCCTCTGCAGCAGGTCTTGGACCCGTTTTCTGTCAGCGCTGTGTTTGGTGGGGTGTGAGAGACGACGGTTTATTGCGGTCGCTGATGTTGCACGTGTGTGTCCCGCTGCCCCAGCACTGGACTGAACAACCAGCCCTCTCTGGGGATCGCCCAGCGTCTCCCTCAGACTGTGCTCTGCTGCTGACTTGGTGACTGCAGCTCTGATGACTAACACCTTCATTTACCAGGTTAACTAGAAGACTTTGAGGTTTTTGAGCACTTGAACTACAGTTGCTACTTGGAAATGTTATTAAAATCCCAGTCAAACTTTCTCATCCGTAGGTTGTCATTTGTTGGGTTGTGCCCTGGATCAGAGTAAATCAGGAGGTTCAAGGCCTCCAAATTTGTTTCATTTTTCAGAATCATTTTGGCTAATGCAGACCATTTTATTTCCATATAAAATGGGAAACCTATAATTGGTTTGTCTGTTTCTACAAATCTTGCTAAGGTTTCTGAAGGACTTGCGTCGACTCTCTAGATGACCAGCTTCACAGGTGTTCTTCCCTCTTCCCAGGACCCTCTCCCTCTGCCCTACCCAGGGAGCTCCTGCGCCTCCTCAAGGACTTGGGGCAGATGCCTCCCCTGGGGAGCCTCCCTCAGATCTGCTCCTGAAGTCAAGTGCTGGTTACCTGCACTATGTCTCCACCACGGCACATATCTCCTGGAACTAGAACGTTAAGGGCAATCATACATTTTATTCTTTGATTTTCTAATGCCTAGTGTATAGTACATACCACATGCTTAATAATTATCTGTCAGATGAATCAAGCAATGGATACATGAGTATTGTGAATATTCAAGTTTAGCACCTGTAATTTAATTTGAATAGCTGTTACAGAGGTGGTCATTTATTCCTAGACAATTAGCAGCTATGCCTTGATCCAGGGGAAATTCAACTTCCAACAAATGCCTGACGCTTTCTATTTCCAAAAAAAGAAATTGTCATGTGGGTATGAAATGGTAGAATGGTGAACCTTGTCTAGCATCTCCCCTTGCCTCTGAGTTTTAAGAATTCCATATTAGCCTAGTATTCTAGTCTATCATAATCCATTCTTATTCTTAGACAAAAATAAGTGTGTATGTGTGTTAGTTTGCTCATGCTGCCATAAGAAAATGCCACAGAACAGGTGGCTTAAATAGCAGAAATTCATTTCCTACAGTTCTGCAATCTGGAGTCTAGGATCAGGGCATCGGTAGAGTTGGTTTCTCATGAGGCCTCTCACCTTTGCTTCCAGGTGTCTGTTTCTTCAATATCTCTGCATCCTAATCTCTTCTTATGAGGTTACAGGTCACATTGGATCAGTGGCCAGGCATCTGATCTTATGTAACCTTAACTACTTCTTTAACAGCCCACCTGCAAATACAGTCACATTCTGACATTCCGGGGATTACATTTTCAACCATTTGGAGGTATGCAATTCAGTCTGTGACAATATGTATATCTGACTTTACACACACATAATAAGAAGTTGGCTATTATGCTTTATGTTTTTAGTTTTCCAAAGACAATACATGAAAAGTTATTATGTGCTATGTAATATTAAATTCCAAAAGTAGATGTTTTTCTTAAAAAGGAACTTTGTTTCTTGGGACATTGAGCTATAAAGCAGCTTAGATGACTGGTCTGGCTTTGTCATTTAATTTCAAGAGCACAGATGGAGCCAGTAATTCTAAAAACCTCTGTATCTCAACCCAGATTCTCCAGTTTAAATAAGCAGATATATTTTATACACACACATACACACACACACACACACTCCTAGCTGTGCATGCCTTCTCAGCACTGATTGAGGGCCTATTATTTCCATTTCCCTCTAGTGAAGTCTGCACATGGCTTGCTGATGTAAGGATTCACAATAACAGAGCGTGTCTTGTTCTAGTATCCTCAGTGTGCTACTTGGTTAATTAAACATAAGCCTCACAAAACCATACTGGGAAAGACATGAAAAAATTATTAGTACCCTTTATTTCTGCTAGAGATTAGACTATTTTTAAAGTTTAAATAACACTTATTAAGCAAATCAAACTAATGACTAAAACCTTTTGGAAATCTGTAGCTACTGTCCCCCTTCGGGCTGGATGGAGCTCAGACTGGAAGCCAAGCTGGCTGCTCTGCAGATGGGGTCAGAAGATTCCTTAGCATTTGCAAAAGTATTGAGTGATCTCAATGGAGCCTATGTGGACTTCTTTATGTTGAATATCAACCATCTCTCAGTCATGGTCTCTTGAGGAAGGGTCTGTTTTCTGTTTTCAAACAAAATCCTTCATGATGTCCAAGCACACATTCAAATGCATGGTGGGAGATGAGTAGTATTTAATTTGACATTTAGGCCCAAGGTCAGTGGCTGATCTAGTCTTGCATCCTGCTCTGGAGTCCTGTGTCCCCAGAATCAGGAGCATGGAGCGCCTGCTCCAGGGTAGCGTGCCCCGGCATACAGTCGCACCCGTCTGAACTCTTCTTGTTAGAGAAACGAGAGAAATGGCGTGGTCTCCCTGTGTGCCTGCCTGGGTGAGTTTCTCTGCCAAGCAGAGAACCCCCTGAGCCCAGAGTCCAGAGAAGTCTGAGAAGGAGAAATGGGAGGTTTGGGGAGTCAAGTTGGAGTTTGAATATGATCCCTGAGTGCGCGAACAGGGCTGGCCAGGGAGGTAAGCAACAGCCTCCTTGGGTCATCTGCTGTAAGTGGCAAGCTGCTGGCTCCGCGGCACCCAGCTGCCCTGGCCACACGTAAGTGCCCCAGATGAGGTTATGTTGTGCGCAGGGGAAACAGGTTTTGATTTATCCCTGGAATCCTTGTTAGGAAGTGAACAGAAAGCATTCATTCTGGAGTCACTTTTGATCAGCCCTGGGCTCCCTGGCAGGCCTCCCGCGCAGGTGCACGGCTGCTGGGAAAGCTCTCCCAGACCTGGCTCAGGAGAGGCCTTTCTCCAGGGAAAGAGTTGGCCACGAGAGCTGCCAGCGGCAGATGCAGCACCCAGCCCAGCAGGCCCCTCAGGCGAGTGTGCCGCCCACGCGTCCTCAGGGGCAGCAGAGAGAACAGCATCTGTCCCAGGTGGGCCTGAGATGGAAGCCCCCGCTTCACACGACAGCTGTTTGTTCTTGAATAAAGCACATTTCGACACACCAAGGGATCCTCTTCCCACACTCTGGGAAACAGTAGGAGCCTTTCCTCACTGGAGAGGGGACGGAGCTGGAGAAGCAGCGAGTAGGCCCGCGACTGTGCAGGGCTGCTCCAGCCCTGGGGGCCGGTGGAAGGGTGCAGCCCTTGCAAGAGGAGAGTGCAGACAGGAAGCTGTGCGTGGTGTGTGTGTGTGTGTGTGTGTGTGCGCGTGCACAAGTGTGGGTGTGTACCAGAAAAGCCCCAGGAGGAAGGCTCCCTAGTGAGACCTCCATGGGGCCCTCAGAAGAGCTCCTGGATCTGCTGAGGTCCATGAGGATGGGGACTGGTGAAGCTCAGCATCTGTCATGCAGCTCTGAAGTGAGCCCAGGGTCAACACAGGGAACGGAGGACCAGCAGCCTCCAGCTGGGGCCAGGGAGGGATTGGTTGACTCAGGAAGACGACTGCAAAGTCCCGGCTGTGAGCAAAGACACACTGCCCTCCAGTCACCAGCAGTGGCCCACATGAGACCCTGCGTTCGTATTCGTGGGAGTCAAAGTGGAGATGTGGGCCACACAACATCCTGGATTCTCGTGCTTGGGAGCTGAGAGCCGTGGTCTGTCTGGTGCCGAACCACCTGTCACCTCCTGCAAGGGTTTTTTTTCTGTAGCCAAGAGTCTTACTTTCTTCTGTGCACAGGTGGAAAGCCCTGGGGGTGTACCCATGTGGAGAACACAGGCCGGGCAGTCTGAGGACCTGATTTGGCCCTTCTGCCCTAGGAGAGCTAAGGGACAGTCAGCACTGCTCAGGGTCATAGTCTCTAGAACTCTTACCCGAGTGCTGGAAGCTGTTGGAAACCTTACAAAGCTTCTGCTGTTCTAACTCCAGACCAGTGAGGTGTTGGGAGACCGACCTCAGGCACAACAAGCGCAGCTCAGTCCTACTTAAATACAGTCACAGGCAATTTCTCAAGTTGCCAGCCTTATCCACAAGTCTCTCCAGCCCCCAGAATTTGCTTCCAACCTTCCCAAGTGACCTCTCCTTCTGCCTGGGGGTCTGGCCTCAGCAGTGGAGGGGAGAGAGAGGCCACAGGCAGATTGACAGTCCTGGCAGACTCCAGCACGGAGGCCGCGGGCCCCTGCCCCAGCCCTTCCTGGAGACCTGTTAGTGGAGGTTCCTCTGAAAGTCCTCTTCTGGAACCGAAAGACGTGCGATGCCCCTCCAGGTCAGCGTCGTGCTGGCCATCGCCGAGTCCCACTCCCTGTCTCCCAGATCCGTGCAGGCCTCCGTGTCTCCCTCCCTGCTCCCCCTCACAGCCCTTGCCCCGGACCATGGCAGGTGCTCAGGTTTCCTTCATCCCTTCTTTGCTGAAATGCAGCCCTGGCTCTGAGGTGCCCGTGCAGTTGCCATGGCAGCGTCTGTGTTACTGCTGCAACAGCCATGGCTCAGACTGGATGCTGGTCATCTGTGCTCTGATGTCCCCTCTGGCAGGCCCCCTTCTGACCTGGGCAGTGTCCTGCGCTGCTCTGCTCTGGGCTCCGCTCCCTTCCTGCCTTTCACTGAACCGGCGCCCAGCCGAGCCTTCTCTGGTCAGAGGTGTTTGCTCCCTGTGCAAGCCCCTCTGCACCAAGCTCCTGCTGGGTGCCTGGTGCTCAGGATGTGACAGTGGGTGAAGTTCTCTCCCCTGGTGGAGTTCCATTCTGGCAATAAAAGACTGACAGGAAGCCAGACGTGTAACAAACGGCTGGACTCTGTGGACGTGGCGGCCACCAACTGTGATGACCCTCGGCAGTGGCTGTGTCCAGCTTGCTCTGTGCACCCATCATGCTTGACCCGGCGGCTCCCCAGCACGGGTCTTCTCACGCTGAAAGACAGGACGGAAGAGAACAGCCTCACTGCACCAGAACCCCCTGGGCCTGACACACCACACCCGCCAGCAGCCTCTGGGCAAAGCAGGAGAGGCCAACTGCGCTCCCCCTCCAGGGTCCTGGCTGGGCCCAACCATGGAACTGACAGAAGGTGGATGAACCCGAGGAAAACACACAGATTAATAAGTTTCATAAGGAGCTGAAGACCCAGAGAAGTGGTGACCCCTGCAGGTTTTCCTATCAGGTTGAAGAAAGGGTGCCTGGGGAGACAGCTCAGCCCCACATGGAGGCTGCGGGAGAGACGTCGTCCTGGCAGGTCTCCTGCGCAGGGCCCTCTGCCATGACTTGCCATCGGGCAGGGCTTCTGTGGTGCAGGGAGGGCATTTCACACGGGAGCTGCTTCCCTTTCTTCCAGAAAGAAAAGCAAAGATGAGAATGCCCTTCCTTCACAGATGGGTTTTCAGGGCCATTGTCCCCAAGCAATCCTCCTGCCGAAGTGGCGTAGTTGGGGTGACTCACTCTGCCACTCTTCAAAGCTCATGGCTCAGCCTCCACCCAGGAGTGGGGAAGGACTCCAGCTTGTAGTGGGAGGAGGGGCCAGCCCCCTGGCAAGTGGGGACAGTGAGGCAAATTGAGTGCAGAAGGTGATAAATGTTGAGGGGAGAGAGACTCAAACAGCACATGGGAATTGGGACACGGGGTGGGGGTGTCTGCAGCTTTTCCTGAGGTGGTCGGGGAGGGGCTCAAGGTGGAGAAGACAGCTGAAGGAAGAGCTGCAGGAAGCTGGGGTGTGACTCTGGGGAAGTCTGGGCAAAGGCCCTGAGGCAGGTGTGCAGGGGGGTTTGAGCCCTCTGGGGCTGCACTGCAGCGGTTGGAAGCGGAGGAGGAGGTGAGGGTCTGAGAAGAGGCCGTGTGGCAGGATGGAGGATGGAGCAAGGCATCTGTGCAGACGGGGCTCCTTCTGAGTGACGGGGGAGTCTTGCAGAGGTGAGTGGAGGAGGTAAAAGTTACCAGGTTAGAGAACGACGACCGCCTCCCGGGAGCCTTCACTGTGATGGAGGTGTGGGGGTGGGGCTGTTCCCTGTCCCCTCCCCATCTGTGCAACTCTTGGTGACACTGTTTCCTACTGCTTCCTGCTGACGGGCATCCTCTGCCTTTTGAATCTGCGAGTCCAATGAAGAGACAGTTCCCGTCTGGTCCGTCACTCAGTTCTCAGCACGGCCGCTGGCTGGTTGAAGCAGGGAAAGCTGGCAGTACCCACCGTGGCAGGCAGATTCCCGTGGGGTCAAGACCGAGAGGGGTCCTTTTCTAACATCTCAGGTTCCCTGGACCTGGGCGGGGGATTCCTCCTGGAGGCTCAGTGACGCAGGCCCCTCCCTGTGTACTCAGAGCAACAGGAGTGGCCCCGCCTACACCGTGGGGAGGGGACAGCTGAGTGGGATGTGAGTGAAGTTTCAAACAGGCCAGGCCACCTCAGTGGCCAACATCACATCATCTAATAGCGCAGAGTGATGGCAGGTCCTGGGTGCGACTGAATCACTGCTCAGACACCCCCCCACACACACCAGCAGGTGCGTTTGGCAGGCGCACGGTAGCAGTATTAGAAGAGGGAGGCTGCCTTGTGTTCGTGGCTCAGTAAGTTAAAACCCCTTAATTGAACCCATTGCATGTCGGTGTTCCTGGGGTCTCCCCTGGACAGATCCTCTCCTAATCTGCCTCCTGTCCACAGAGCCCCCAAGTACTCCCCTGGCTGTGAGGACATCTCCCGGCTGATGGCTCTAGAACAGCTCCCAGCTCCTACCTCGCACCTGAGTTCAGGAAGCATGAACAGAACTGATTGCTGCACATATTCCCTTGGGCAGCCCAGGGGCCCCGCCGCCTTGGACAGTCCAGTGACAAGACAGGAAGACCCAGGTCCCAGTCCTGCTACTCCTCCAGTTGTCCCCAGTGCCCACTGTCAACCAAGACCACGTCATGATGGGCTGAGGGACTCGGTGGCTCCTGAGCAGTCAGCTCTGGGCCCACTCTGCCCCTTGCTGGCTGTGGGACCTGGCGTTCAGAAGTCTCGGGCCTCCACTCCCCGCATGTCCTGAGTGGTAGGCTGTTCCCTGCTGTTGGTGGGGGAGAGGGATTCCTTTAGAACTTCTCTGCACAGGCCCATTTGGAGACAATGAGATACAGAGAGAAACAGGGGAGTGGGCCCTGCCCACCACAGCCACGAGAGTGCAGCAGATTAAAGTGAGCAGTGCCGAGAAGGCCCCTGGCAGGAACCTGGCACACAGCGGTGCTCAGTGATTCTTCCAAAGAAAGGCCAGGCATCATGCCTGAGACCCTCTGTTCAGGTTAATGGCTCCCTCATTCTTCATGGTCTGACTTCTTAAATACCTGATGTCTCCGATTTTCTCTCCCTCTCCAACATCAACACTTTGTTTGAAGGTAGAGTCCCACAGCTTCACAGGTCTCTATGGGCCCGCGTTGCCCGGGATGCATTGTCAGAGACAGCAGGGTCCTCACCCTGCCCGGTCTGTGCCAACTCTGTGCCCACCACCACTACTCGGGGAGATCCATCAATGTTGGTTGAATGAAAAAGGAATATGGTTTTAAAATTGTATTTTGAATGAAAGAGGAATATGGTTTTAAAATTGTATGAATGCACTTAACTATTACCAGGCTCATCATATACTTTGGGCCCTAAGCAAAGCCCTTGAATTAAATTTGTTTACAAAGCACCAGAAAGACTCCATTTCCATTGAAAAGTAATTTGAAAGCTGTGGATTTTATAACAATGTTCTCATGAGTTTGGGGACATGATCTTGAAAGTTGTTAAAAGTGGAAAAAGCTACATGAGTTAGAAGAAAAGAAAAAGAGCTGGTAGGAGATATGAAAGGCTCTATTGTCCCTGACACATCGGCACCCTATCCGTATCCCTCCCTCCCCACCACTGCCGTCTAGCCACCTCTTTTCTTACTAAGGTACCATAGCAATGTCCAGAAGTCTCCCAAATGGTAAGCCATGTTGATCACAAGGAGTGAAGTTTTAAACATAAATGCTATTATTATCACATCTGTACTTAAAATCTTATATTGAGCCTGGCATGGTGGCACACACCTGTAATCCAGCGGTTCAGGAGGCAGAGGCAGGAGGATCATGAGTTCAAAGCCAACCTCAGCAAAAGTGAGGCGCTAAGCAACTCAGTGAGACCCTGTCTCTAAATAAAATACGAAATAGGGCTGGGGATGTGGCTCAGTGGTCAAGTGCTCCTGAGTTCAATCCTTGGTACACCCCTGCTTCCCCAAAAATCTTACATTGACTTGCCCTTAGGTTCATTACCCAAAAACCAAATTCCCTAGCATATCTGAAAGTCCTCATGGCTACCCCGCCTCCTCAGATGTCAACTTGCTCTCCTGCCCCCCTGGTCACTGCCACCCCACATGCCAACTCTTTTTTTTTTCTTCAGAGATGCCCAGGTGTTCCTGCCCAAGGGCCTTTGCCTGCTTGTTCCTCCCCCTGGAACCCTCTTGCATCAGACTGTGGGCAGCTCGCATTCAGGAATCAAGGTGATGACGCCTCAGGCCTTCCCAGACCAGCCAGTGG
This sequence comes from Marmota marmota marmota, assembly GCF_001458135.2. Classification (NCBI taxonomy): domain Eukaryota; kingdom Metazoa; phylum Chordata; class Mammalia; order Rodentia; family Sciuridae; genus Marmota; species Marmota marmota. Next base: position 6,282,429 of record NW_025999983.1, read on the forward strand.
GTAGCAGCCCACCACGGATGCCACATGACTCTGTTTGGCCTTCTGACCCTCACTTTTCTCTAGCTAGTATCTGTATCTCTAGCTAGTGTCTTCCAAATGGAGGGACCAGGGACCCTGAGGCCTAGACAGTGCCTGGTCTATGGCGGGCACTCAGTGAATTTTTGTTCACTAAGGGAAACAATATGTCCTGGTTCCATTCCCTCTTTTCAAGTCCTCGTCCCTTTTCCTCTCCATTGGTCAGAGTCATAAGCACTGGATACTGTCCACTCTAGAGCTAGCTTAATCAAAAGAGATGACCTGAATAGGGGATGATGGTGATTTCAGGCCTGAAAAGTAGTTTTAATGGCTAAACTCAAAGCCAATACTCTACCGCATTCCTGTTGGCTGTTGGCTTTTTCTTCACCCCTGTTCATTCTTAGCCATTCAGTCATTGGGGATTCATCCATGAGTTGGGGATTCACACAGAACATACACACTTTCTGAATGTCAGCCATAGGCCAGGCACTGGGGATACCAAAGGACAGCCCTTGTGTTTGTGGGTCCAACACCTCGAGCAGGAATAAGCAGACATCTTCTTTGAAGGGCTGCTCAGTGGGCAGCTTAGAATTGTAGGCCACCCAGGCCTGTCCCGCACCTCAGTTCTGCTATTACACCCAGAGGCAACCACAGACAGTAAGTCACGCGGCTGTTCCAGCTCAGCTTTGCTTTACCAAAACAGGCTGCAGGCCAGATATGGGCCCCAGCCACAGTTCCCTGGCCTCTGGTCTGGAGAGAATGCAGACAATTCAACACATGAACAAATCGTGGCTACTGTGTACAGCAGCACAGAGCAGGGCAGGGCCCAGGCAGGGCCGGGCAGCCCTCCTCCATCTATGCTGTTCTTCCAACAGGTGTGTCTGGCCCCAGTGACCAGTTGACCTGGATGAAAGAAAGCAGAGCTTTAAAATTAAATTAGAGTTTTGGGTGTAGCTGAGCAGTAGAACAGGTGCTTACCATGCACAAGGCCCTGGGTTTGATTCCCAGCACTGCAGCCATTGAGTAAATGAGTGAGTGAGTGAATGAACGAATTTTAATAAAATTGTAAGTGTTAAAAGTTATTTAATGTATGTTGTGAGTTGTTTTGTATCATTATACCTGTTCTGATTAATCTTAGATATTCTGGATCAGGACCATGTATTCTGGATCAAGGCTTCCCTCTCAGCACATCTAGCAAAGAGGGAAATTCCCAGAAATTCTCTGGCTAACCCTTGCAAGCGACGTGCGTGTTAGTTCACGGGGTCATAGAAAGCTTGAATCCTAAATAGGATCTATCTTTTACATAGAATTTCTGGTAAGGCTTAAGTTCCACTGGCTTTGGGTAAAGAAGACGTATGATCTTCTAAATTGAAAGTAACAAAACCTCTGTATCCAAAGGCTCTCTCCAGGTTGTCATATCCAACCTGATCATTTCACAAACCCTCATGTCACAGAAAGAGCGGTCTCACACCACCCTCCCCAAGATTCTCCCCTGACCTCGGGCTGCTGATGATTGGACAGGCAGTCAAGTCTGCACCAGTTCTTGGGATGATACATGAATTTATCTGAATTTGCATTATGATGCTATACTGATTTTAATTATGTTAGGGAACTATTTTGGAATGTCATGTCCTGCTTTTCTAGCTATCTGTAAACCGAACTAAATTGGAAAAATAACTTTATCTACTATTCTCCATAAATTCTTCCATTATGTTAAAAATTCAAATGTTGAATCCATCTAACTATATTACAGAAATGTCACGATAACTTCTGTTCTGATGTTTTCGTTCTGGAACTCCTATGATGTCAGCAATTGTTTAGGAAGGTTCTTTGTTTCAACCTACTCTATTTCAGAAGATCTGGTTCCTAAGTGATTCTCTGATAAAAGAGGTAAAAGATCCAGCATCCTATTAGCATTCGTTCACTCATTTTAAGAATGAACGCCAGACCAATATGAAATCATCTGTGCAAGGTTTTTGTGAGCTGGCAGCAAAATATGTATCTTTTTATAACCACTCTGTGTCTGCAATAATTTCTTATGTTAAATAGCTCCTAACATTCACAGCCACTGGACTGATTCTGAGCACATTAATATTTCCTGTCATGAGATTTGGGGATACACCAGAACAATTTATTTCACAGTGGGGTTCTTATCTAAACAAGATCTGTCTTCATATCTTTCTCAATTTAGCAGAATGCTTTTGCAGTGGATCTCGGCATTATCTGCTTCTAGCTATTTTTCACAGAGGAAAAAACAATGACAAGATATGCGCATGAGTTAGTATGCGCTACAGACAGGATCTCCAACAGCTAAATAGTTGTGCCACATAGTAGCTCTATGCAAATGATATGACCCAGAAATGATTTTATGTTAAATCTACCTTCAGCTTTTTTGAGCTGTATGTATTGACAGTTTCAGTAGAAGGTGGTGTCCTGAGACTAGTTGTGATGTATTTGAACACATAATTTTGAGGATCCTTGAGAAAAACATTTATTAACTAGAAGATAGCAAGGTGTTAGGATGGCTTTTTAATGAAATGCACTTTTCTCCCAAGAACTCTGGAATTTTTAGTTTCATTTCTTACATGCGAAAGCTTCATTTCTTGTATGCAAAAACGTATATGATTTGCCCGCTATTTAAATTCTTTATCAGCATCTGTTCAGTAGTATAAATGCCTTAGCAAGAAAAGTAGGGATGTTAGTGTTAAACCAAATCATTGTCACGAGTTACCAGCAAAGAGGACTGACCACTTGGCTTTTAAGTTGCTTTAGAAAAAGAAAAAAAGCTTATTTTGTATTTCTAACATTTATGGTTATATTGCAATGTTTACAGCCTACCCCTTCAAGAAGTTAATGGGTTATGTTTGAGTTCAACCTGCCAACAGTAATTATATTTGGAAATACAATGCATATGCTAAGCTAAAGTCAAGTAAAGATCTTCCAAGATTGAAATCATCTAGAGGAGATTAATTACCCATTAACTCCCTCTGCAACCATGGCTTACATTTTTATTTCGCATAGTCTACTTGTTGTCAGTGACTCCAAATGTTATAAATAATAGGACCCAATGTTAGCCCATTTGAAGCATTGTTAAACCTAAAACAGACCAGTATGTGACTTGTGGAAGCAATAGCCTTGCTTTTTAATCTCACTGTTTATTTGTGGAGGAGTTTGGAACTTCGACCAGGTTCAGGGTGTGAACTACAGAGGGTGGGGCTCCCTGACGGTGTCACCTGCCTTATTCCATTAGCTGCTTTCATGTATGTTCATCCATTTTTTTTTGGCCAGGCAAACATACTTCTGTCTTTTAGGCTGTAGCTCATGTTTTCCTGCCTGGCTGACGTCCGGTTTCAATGCCTCCCACGAGTTCTCTGGACTTGGTTTCCTCAGGGTTGGTCCAACCTCCTGGAGGGCAGCACTGCCCACTTCTCCACAGGAACCTGCACCGGAGCCTCCCAGCCGGTATGTGGTTCCTTGGGTCTGGAGACCAGCCTGGGTTCACAAAGCTGGAGGAGGACACTGCATATGGCCTGTAATAAAATGCCAAGCCAAGTACAAAAGCAATGACCTCTGGGTTTCTGTAGGCATTGCAGTGATCAGTGTTTGTGGGAAGCTGCTGGAGGAGGCCAGACTCCAGCTCACCCTGAAAGCTTCTGGAAAATGAAGAGAAGAACACCAGTGCACATAGGGATGGAGGAGAAGGGAAACGCAGAGACCAGACTGGCCTGAGAAATGCATAATATTTGTGAATGGAAAAGTGGAGCCGCATTTTGTGGGGGTGGTACAGCTTGTAGAGAGCTCCAAAAGGTGGCAGAAAGGCCGGGTCCTGAGTTCAGTGGCATTGGGTAACTAGTTCATATTTGAGGAGCAAAGGCTGCCATGACGAAAACCACCCTAGAACAGTGTTTCCAGGTGATGCTGATTGGATTGAGCCTGAGGCTGAGGCTGGGAGGCAGGAGGTGGGGACAGGCAGGATGCTGTGGCCAGGTGAGTCTGGAGAGCTCACCTACACCAGCACTCAGGAGCCTCACCCTGTGCTCGGGAAAGCACTATGTTTTTGCCACTGTCTTTACCTAAGAAATTTTGTAGCCCCTATTTTACAGGTGATCTCAAAATCAGCAAGTAAACATTGAAAAGAAATATGTCTGAAACAGAAAAAGCAGCTGCTACTTGAAGTTTTCCTATTTCCTTCATGGCAGCATGTGGAACATATCAACAGCGATGTAGCTAATTTAATAGGGAGCTTTTAAGTAAAGCCCTAAGATCCACAAGCAAATACCACAAGATGCATAAAACCAAGTTGTTTCCCAGGAATAAAGTTGCACATTAGTGACAGGGGAGTTTACTGAGAATTGAGGGCAGATATCAGTGGAATCAAACTTTGGAACAAACGCTGAGGTTAGAAAGTCTCTTAAATGTAATAACATTTAGTGCCACAGATGGGAAATCAGACCACTGAATAAAGATTTAAGGTGAAAAGAAAATTTTAGGAGAAGAGATGCTGACATATAGATTTGGAATGTCCCCAAAGGGCCCCTGTGTTGATGGCTTGGTCCTCAGGTTGTCTCTGTTGGAAGCGGGTAAAGCATTTAAGAAGCAGGACCTGGCAGGAGGGCTTAGGCCATTGGGGGTACGCCTTCAACAGGAATGTGGGGACCTTGGCCCTTATTTCTTCCTCTCTTTTGTTTCTTGATCATCAGGAGGTGAATAGGCTTCCTGCGCCACCTATACCCACCATGACGTATTGTGCCACTCGAGACCCAAAGCAACAGAGCTAATTGGCCATGAACTTCCAAACCTAAGAGCCAAAATTAAACCTTCCTCTTTGTAAGTTGACATGTAATTTGTTCCAGTAATGGAAAGCTGACTGACTTATAGACAGAGAGGCTGTCTTTTCTTAATCCTTTCTAACACATTTATAATGTCACTTTATAAAATATTTCCCCAAATCCTTTATAAACGAGAGAAGATATTTAGTTTTTTCAGTATTTTCTCTCTCCATGTCCTGGAAGCACTGAGACATGAGCTTTCTTTGGACTCCATCCTCCAGCCCCAGAGAGAGATAAGTGATCTCTAAATTCATCTTGAGGGTAGCACTTACCACCATGAGAGAATTATTTAAAAGCCCTGTAGGATTGTGACCTCCTGAGGGCAGAGACCATCCTTGTCTATTCTTATGGGATGGTAACATAACAATGGCATATGGTGACCGTTCTACTGGCATAGTGGTTAAGTGGAAAATGTAGATGTAATGAGTGTGTAACTTGGTATACTGTCTGTACTCAATACTGGGATTTCTGCAAGGAAGCTCAGAGGACCAAAGCAAACCCTTTTTGTGGAGCAGAGAGGCCTGGATGAAGGATCAGAATATGTGCAGAGGAAGCAAGAAGAAATTGGAAGGGGTGGTTAATGAGCTTGTTCAGAGTCTGCCAGTGCCTTACCAGGACTCCAGCTCCAAGCACACTAATGGGCAAATGAACTGACTTCAGGATTTTAAACTTGGCTGCTGGGAGGAATTTTGAAGGTCACTCAACTGTTGAAGCCTATTTTAATTTCTGAAAGTCGAGTCTATCAATTAGTGTCTTGGACCAGAGGCCCCTCCAGTGACGGGATTGCTCACTTGGCTACCTCGAATAATGAACTCATATGACACATGTGCTAAAGTGCCATCTCCAGCTGTCTGTAGGCAAGCGCTGCGGGGAGACTTCTTTGCCAGTTGTGCATTTAGGCAGTGTGTAGGTGATTTTGCTAAATGCAGGTTACGTTACAATGCATTGCATTTCTGATATTTCAGTTATTTTTGTTTGTTTGTTTATAAGCTCTAACAGGGATTTGAAGTGACAGTTGTTAAGAAGGTGAATTCAAGTTATTTAATGGGGTAGCTTTTCTTCTCTGATTATTTTTATCTAACCAAATATTTTATTAAATTCCCACGAGTCATAGTTCTTCATGTACAGAGAATTTGTGCAGAGCTTTGAAAAATTGCTAACTGGGGCATAACATCTATGTTAGTGTTGCACAAACTAAATACAGCAAAATCAACATGTGAATTTTCAAGGGTCAAGTGTTAGCTACATTGAAAGATTTTCTCCTACAAGTAAAAAAAGTTTATTCCTCAAGGGATTTTTTCCTTAAAAGTTTAATTCATTTTTGCATTGCTTTTCAGGTGATTTTAATATGCTATGTGATAGTATTGCTTCCTTTGCACTTTCACTATTCACTGGGGCGGGTGAAGAAACCAGCTGCAACATTTTCCCTCTGTACTTTATAATATCTGTCTTCTCTTGACTTCAAGTATTTTATCCATCTCCATGCATTAGAATTCTGATCCTCCTTAAAATGCCACTCATTACTCTCATGAATTCTTCTATGATCTGCTATCTAAATGTGACTTCTTCCTCTGAACCTGCATTAGTAAATACTATTATGTAACAAATTTTCCTACAACTTAGTGGCTCAAGAAAACAGTGAATATTATCTTCACTCCCAGCGAGTCAAGAATTTGGGAGGGCTTAGCTAGATGGTTCTTGCTCCGGGTAACTCACGAAGTCATAGTCGGGAGGTCATCTTTAGGCTTGCCCAGAGTTGGAGGATCTACTTTAAATAGGTTTCACTTAAGTGGCTGCCAAGTTGGTGTTGGCTGTGGGCTGGAGGCCCAGCTGTTCACGTGCAGACTTCCCCAGGCGGCTGCTTGAGTTTCTCACAAGGTGGCCGCCCACGGTCCTGGGGCCCCACAATGTATGGGAGAAAACAGACGAGATCTGGTGTCTTTTCTGATGTAGTCCTGAAGTCACAGGTAGTCATTTCTGCACTCTTCCTGTCATACACAGATCAACCTACTCCACATAGAAAGAAACTACCTGGGAGGCAAGGGTCATGGGCGAACATCTTGGAGGCTGCTTAACAGCCAACATTTTCTGCATCTCCAACATAACTTAAAATACCGTTCCCTATGTTACAACTGTTTGTGTCCTTCTCCTGCCCACTCTGCCAGCTTAAGATTTCCTTGAAAACTTGGAGTTGCTCCTTATCTTTATGTATCTCGACATTGCTAGCACAGTGCTCTCAGCGTATGTAACATTAATGGGAAGCTGGTGCCACAGCCTCTCTCATAATGAGTACAAATGAAGATGTGCTCGCAGGGAAGAATTGGATGCACTGAGACAGAGAAGCAGATGGGAGGGGGGATCACAAATGAGGTAGAAAGCAGATGAAACTGCACGTTAGGAAATAAATATGAACACATTAATGTCATTTTGCAGATACTAGAGGTCTGATTTTATCAGAGTTTACATGTTGGAATACTGCACAACAATATTACTTTGTGTAATGTACAGGATTAGCTTGCCATTATTTTTTAAATAAAATCTCTTTCAGTTACACTTAATATTCAGTGAACAAAGGGTTTTTGGATTATTTCTTTAATAAAAACAGAGAAAGCATTGCTTACAAATAACTTTCCAGTTATGTTAAGCAAGGCATTTATAATTCTTTCTGCATGTGATTGAGAACTCTATTTAACCTTTAATAACTTCTCTATAACCTGGCTCATCCAGGTAAAATCATTTCTAGATTGATCAATTAACATTTACCCATAATTTGAGCAAAGGGCACAGAGGAATGTTGGGAAGAACGAAAGACCCAAGAGAGTAAGTCCTGGCAGATCCTCCTCAAAACGCCCGCGTCCATCTTTTCGTTCCATCCCTGGAGCCACTGCCACATCTAGTCCAGCTCCTTGGCCACTCGGGTCTCAATTGCCAACACGGCCTCCAAGTGCTTCTCACCACTGCCAGGAGCCTCTCTCCCTCCGAACTCTCTCAGAGTGAAGACTCAACTAACACGTCACTCCCTTGCCATGTTCGAAAACTGTCTTCGTCCTCTGGACGGCCGTGACAAAGCACCAAGAACGGGGCAGCTCACGCACGAGGGAAACGCACTCCTCCAGATCTTGATGTCAGGAAGTTCAGGATCCAGGTACCGGCAGGTTGCGTGTAGAGAACCTGCTCCCTGCTCCGAGGTGGGCCCTCTCCCTGTCCTCTCCCTGTCACAGGGTGTGAGGCTGAGGAGCCCTCGGGGGCCTCTTCATCCAGGCATTTGCGACTCCTGCGGTCTCCACCCTCATGGCTGACAGCTCCTCAAGCCCCTCCCCAGTCCTGTGACTTGAGGGTACAGATTTCAGCACGTGAATTTAGAGGGACACAACATCCAGACCAGGGCAGAACCTTCAGAGCGTCCCGCAGACTGGGTTGGCCTCACGTCAGCCCCAGCCCGCTCCTGGCCAGTCTGCGGAGTCCTCAGCCCTTCTTGTCTCCTGTCCCACTCTGCTCCTTTCACTGAGCTCACCTGGTTGATGTGCGGTTCAGAGACTCCTCCCCATGCCCATGTCCCCTGCTGCCCAGAAACCACAGTTCTGACTCAGAACCAATCTCGTTCCTTCCCATCAGCTCAGCTTTGCTATGGGGCCATCCTGAGGCGACAATCTCCTGTCTCCTGACATCTCTGCCGCCACAGTCTGTGGTGACATATCACTCCTGGTATACCTGTCCCTTGGGCATCTCGTGTCCCTAGACTGTGGCCAGGCTTGTGTGTTGTCCAGAGCCTACTCCAAGTGTACTTAGCAGGCACTGGAGTTCACAAGAGGCTCTGGTCCGCACATGTCTAAGTGCCTCGTTAGCCAGAGTAAATGCTCAATAAGCCACTGAGTGAGCAGCATCAACGGGAGCAGAGAAGCTGGGAATATAGACAGGGATTACAAAACAGTGTCCATTCATCCATGCACCAGGGTGTTCAGGGACTTTGGCTACTCAGGGTCGTGTGCTCAGCTGTCTCACGAGGCCTGGTTCTTGAAAGGGCTGCACGTGTGTGGTCTCCATCGATTCATTCCTTTCATTTAACATTGGTCACTAAGGTAGGAACACTTTACAGACGAGTGAGGCCAATGTGTGACACTCATGAAGGGTGAACGGTGGAGTGACACGGAGGAGTGACGCAGGGAAGAACCTCGGGCTCCAGAGAAAGCTGATTGGGGATTGTTAGTCTTGAACCGGCCCCAGGTTCAGCATTTGGGACTGAGTGGAGAGCGCAGTATCGTGCTACAGGAAACGATGGGGAAGAGCATCGGCCTAAGAGGGAAAGAACTAGAAGAAAGAACTAGACCAGAGAGGGCAGGTGCAGAGAAAGCAGGTAGACAGCAGAAAGGACGTTTATCTTCGGAGGATGGAAACTTACACGTGAAGTTCCTAGCGAGTCACCTGAGCCAGCGGGGTGCTCGTGGATCCCAGCCATTCCCCTCTCCTCCTGACCTAGCACTTGAGCGCTTGTGTGCACCCCCAGCCTTGAAATGACCCCCAGCCTGTCACTTATTTTCCCAGATGATTAATCCTATAACCCTTTTGTAAGTGTCATGTTTATCCTCACCTAACTTTTCAAAATTACTAGGAATATCCTTAATAAGAAATAACAGTGTTATATCAAAGAATTCAGCTGACTGATAATCCCATGTGAAATGCAGACATTTACTACCTTACCACGCTCCAATTATCTATGATGAACACATATCTTGCCTATATTTCTACTTACATGGGTGTATCACCACACTTACACTTACCTCTCTCTCTCCTGTGTGCACAGACACGTTGGCCATGTGCAGACAGGGACACACAGTGAGAATTCCTGGGTCACTCTCTGTCACCTTTGACCTCCTGCCTGTGCAGATTTTTCCTCACGGTTCCTGTTGTCACTGACTCTAGGCTCCCAAGGCTGCATGCCACACCCTGAGTCTTGGTCGTGACTCCTTTCTGGTGTGTTAAATTTTCTCCCGTGTCCTCACTGGCAGCACTGACCACGTCTCTGTGCCCCATCACGTCTCACTAGTAAACCATTGTGACCGTTTACCCCATTTCTTATTCAGGGTCGGCATCGCCTGAAGCCCCTCCGAGGCCCACTTGTCGTGGTGGTGAGGGTTATTGAGGCTAGCTGCTGCGTGAGTGAATCCTACAGGGTCCCAAGTCCTGGCCTTGGGCACTTCCCAGCCTTAACTGCCGCCTTTGTCCACCTGACACCAGAGTTTCTGAGGGGCCCCCAGACGCCTCGTGGGTTCTTCCTGGCCCCAGGTGAGGCTGCAGCTTTTCTTCTTCCTGGTGGTTAGGGTCCACCACCAGCCAGTTTGGTGAATTTCCCTCCCTGCCTCTGCCTCAGTTCAGGGAGGATGAAGAGGACAGGGGCAGCTGTAGTTCAATTTTGAGCAGGACTCCTCCTGTGTCCCTTGGAGGACATGCTTTCCCCTGGGAGCTGTGCCTCTGGGCCACGGCCTCTCATTGCCTGGTGCTTCGTTCTCAGAGGTGGAAGGGGGGTGAGAGGGCTGATACGTCAGCTATTTTAGAAGGCGTGTGTTTGTAGGCCCCACACTTGGCCTCTGAAACGTCCCCTGGTGGGGGCCCTGAGCTGTGTGGGTCTCTCTCCCACGGTGGCCTCCCGTGTGGTTACCCTTCCTTGCTAATCTGGTGCAAACAGCATGGCACTGCTCAGGAGCAGGTCGGGGGTGAGTGGCGTGGATGGTCTAGTGTGTCGGGCCTTGTGTAACTGAAGGGAACTGGGAATGTGTGCTGCTGTCATCCCCTACGAGGAGGAAGGAGAAGAGCCGTGTGCTAGACCAGGGCTGCGTACCTCAGACCTGGGTATCCGTGCCCCCGTCACTGCGGCAGTGGGTTGGCTGCTCTGATTTTACAAGTTTTCTTTTTATTTCCTCTCATCTCTACGTTTTCTGCAAATGTTCTAATATTTTCTCCAGAATTTCTCTGTGCTGATAGTAAAACAGGGGCCTATAAGGCTCAGTCAGCCACGTGACCAGAAGTGAAGTGGAGAACATTTTGCACCCAGCTTAGCTGTGACGGGAAGGTAGCCTGCAGCAGCTTCATGGGGTCCCTGGGTGGATCCAGGATGGCCGTGCATTGCACACAGGGGACTTAGGTTGGACACAGGAAAGCGTTGTTTTATTGTCTTCAAAGGGGAGTCGTAGGAGGGAGAAGGTCAAAAGTCCAGAGCAATCGATGCCTAATAACCCACGGCTCTGGAGATGGAAATGGAGGTCCTGAAAGGACTTTTCATAGGTTCAGAGAGGGGACAAGGGGGCATGTGTAAACCCACCCAAGGCCTCTGTTCAGGTGTAGTGAGTGGCTCTCAGATCCATAGCATCAACCTGCCAAGGGGCATTTCTCCACCTGGGTTTGTGTTAGACATTGCTTTGAAATAAGTGAGATAACAGAATTTTGAAAATTTATTTTAATTGTTAAGAAATTATCTTCTATGATATTAATATTTAATATCATTTTTCTAGAGAAAAAGCTTTTGTGTAGAGTTCTGATAGCTGCTTAGAACTGAGTATGAAGTAAACATGTTTTGTATTTTTTAAAATCATTACATGGGGAAATAGGCTTATCTAAATTGAATCCAGAACTTTCTTACTGCTACAATTGCCTCAGAACTGATCTCAATTTAATAGATTCATTTTGTCTCCTTTTTTGACACAAACACAGGTGGCTCATTTGTAAGCAAAGCTTCATAGTTTTCAGGAGATCTGTTTTCCCGTGAGGTATTTTAAGGAGATACAAAACTTTAGGATTTGTATGTATTGATTTATTAGTAATCTTCTAACCATAATTTCAGAAGTTGAATATTTGGATAGAATGTAGGAGGCAGATAGACAAAACCTTGAAATAGAAAAATGCCTGTTGCATGATCTCTTATTTCCAACGTCTGCTTTTCTATTTGCCAGTGAGAAGCGAGTGACAGCTGCCTCTACCTCCTCTGGTGCAATTGAAATTTTCCTTTGACTTTGGGGAAGTTCAGATTTTATACTTCATTGTAACTGAATTCACAGAGCATTTATGTGAAACCTCACAAGGCCTAACGCTATGAGGATATTGATGTAACAGACACAGCGTCCACTTGCAAGGGGCTCACAGTCCGTGGGATGAGAAACACCTTGATACCCTGAGGTCATCACAGGTCAAGAGAAGCAGACGCCATGGTGGGCGGATTGGGTAGGTTAAATGGGAATTATGAATCAGGAGAGACTTCTAGAAAGAGATCCGAGTCAAGCTCAGGTCTGAACTACTGATTGGTAGATGCACTGATAGAGAAACCTAATGCTGAGGGACCGATGGCCTAGGCAGTCCATAGAGCTCCTCTGTTGGCTCCCACGAGGGGGCTCCGAAGCCCAGGTCCTGGCACAGAGCACGCCCTAAGCCCTCAGTGGGATTGCAGACAGGGTCATGAAGCACGCGTTTCCTGTCTGCCACTGGAGGCACCCCAAGAAACCCCTTCCCTATCCATATACAGGAGCCCTGTCCTGGTTTTCCAGTGCACCCACCGCCACGTGATCTGCCTAGACTGCTTCCACCTCTACTGCGTGACCAGGCTCAACGACCGGCAGTTCCTCCATGACCCTCAGCTCGGCTACTCCCTGCCGTGTGTGGGTAAGTCTGGCTCTTTATTTGTTCCATTTTAATACTAATTAAGAAGAGACGTATGACCATTGATACAAAACTCTCTTAGACATAGCTGGTGCTAAGATCTAGGTTGAAATTTTCAATTTGATCATTTCTGGATAAGAAACATTAGTGGATGGATCATGAAAGATATCAGACCCCAGGGGACTGTGTAGGATGAGAGAAAACATAACGTGCTAAAAGGCATTGAGATAAATTGGAAAATATTATTCAGCCAAGGTTCAGAGTTTGTCTGTGGTTTCGACTGACGCTGCCAGTCCTGGATTTGTTACCTTGGATCTAGAACAGTATCATCCAAAGATTTAAGTTGTATGCCCCAGCACTAAAAGTGTCAAACACACACACACACACACACACACACACACACACACACACAGTGTAGGTGAAAGAACCTACGTGCAAAAGAAATTAAAGGAGAACTGGTTCAAGCTGAGCTATTTAATATTTAATATTAATATTTTTTTTTTTTTTAAATATTTATTTATTTATTTAAGTTCTCGGCAGACACAACATCTTTGTTTGTATGTGGTGCTGAGGATCGAACCCGGGCCGCACGCATGCCAGGCGAGCGTGCTACCGCTTGAGCCACATCCCCAGCCCCTAATATTAATATTTAATATTTAATATTGAAGGCATTTTTACCCCCTTTCCCTGCACTGTATGATTTTCACAGCTCTCATTCCTAGTTGTGACGTTCCTGTGACATGCAGTGAGCCACTTTGAGGGCTATAGTGCAGGGGCATCAGGTACATACAGTGTTGTTCAAATACCACCCTCTAGTTTTAAACTCCTTCACCATCAGAATACCCTGTCTCCACAAAGCCATCACCCCTTGCCCCTCGCCCCAGCCTCTGGCCATCACTGCTGGGCTTTTTGTCTCCATGGACTTGCCCATTGTGGATATTTTCTAAAAACGAAACCACACAGTATGTGACCTCTGGTCTGCCTTATTTCACCTGGCATAGGCAACTGAGGATCAATCATCTCATGGCACGTGTCGATGCCACTCCTTTTCATAGCTGAGTAATAGTCTGTCGTCCACAATTTGTTCACCCTTTGACCTGTTGATGGGCCCTCGTGTTGTGCCCCACTAGACACTTACGAGTAATGCTACCAGGAACATTTGTGTGTGAGGTTCTGCATGGACTCACTTGTGCACTTCCCACAGGTGTATCCTAGAAGCAGAAATCTGTGCTTAGCCTTTTCTAGAACATTCAACTCTTCGCAGTTGTTTTGCCCTTTTGTATGGATGACAGTGGTGCCCAGGGGTTCCCTCTGCTCCATATCCTCGGTGGCACTGGTCCTTGTCTTGCTGTGTGTTACAAGGCCCCTGTGAGTGTGGAGCAGGATCCCGTGGTGGATTTGGATTTTATTTAAGGGCAGTAATGTTGAGGATCTTCTCATGTACCGGTTTGCCATTTATACATTGCTTCCCATGGATGTCTGTTCAAGGCATTTGCTCATTTTTAAATAGGATGGTCGTCTTCTTCTTGAGGTGTGAGAGTTCTTTACATATTCTGCATTCAAGACCATATCAGATTTATGGTTTGCAAATGTTTCTCCCATTCTATAGGTTTTCGCTTTCCTGATAACGTTCTTTAATGAAAAAAAAGTTTCAAATTTTGATAAAGTCCATTTTTTTTTGTTTTATTTTGTTGCTTTGGTATCAGTAATAATCCATTGCTATATCTGAAATGATGAATATTTTTCCCGTTTTCTTCTAACATTTGCCTCATATATGAGGTCATGGATCCATTTTGAGTTAATTTTTGTATATGGAGTGTGATAGGTGTTGCTACCTACTGATTATATATTTTAATGGCTATAATATAATTAATCATGCCTCACTGGTTTTGAAAATTATAGTTTGAAACTATGATACCTTGATTCAATGGTTGAGCTTTAAGTTCAATTTATTTCAGTACTTAATTTTAATGTCAATCATAGCATGCATATATCTATATCTATACTTCAAAATAATTTAGAAATCCAAATGGAAGATGCTGATAGCAATGTAGGCTTTAGGAGTCATAGGGTTCATTTTCTAAGGATATCTATTAACAATACAGTGCTTTATATTGAGTCTCATAATGTGTTAGAAAAGCTCATTGAAAGGATTTGTGTTTTTATATTTTTAACAAAAGCATTCAAAAGCCAAAAAGCAATCATGTGTAGGTTGGAAAACTCTTGTTTCTAATATTTTTAGGAAGGCAATTGTGTCCTGGTAGATCCTGCTCTCCATTAAACCGTGTACTGGACGCATCTCTAAACAGCCTTCTCAAGACTCCTGTACACACTCAAGACGCTTTTAAAAATCGTTCATGTCTGTTTTAGCCAGCTTTTTCATTGCACAACTGTAAAGGAGGAAAAGTGTATTTAAGGGCTCCTGGTTGCAGAGGTCTTAGTCCACCGGAGGCCGGCTCTATTCCCTGGGCTCGAGGCGAGGCTGAACATCGTGGCTAAAGAGGGTGACAGAGGGAAGCAGCTCACATGATGATCAGGAAGCAGAGAGAGACTTCACTGGCCAGATACATATATGTACCCCAAAGCCACACCCCAGTTCCCTCCTCCTCCAGCCACACCCACCAATTCAGTTACCACTCAGTTAATCCCTATCAGGGGATTAATTCACTGATTGGGGTAAGAGTCTCAGAACCCAATCATTTCTCCTCTAAACCTTCTTTCATTGCCTCACAAGTGAGCTTTTGGGGGACACCTCACATCCAAACCATAACAATGTCTCACTCATCCTTAAAATATCGACCTTTTTGTTATAGAAAAATTTCAAACCCTAAAACTTAAAGAAAAAAACACCACAGTGAGCCCCTGTGTCTTTGGCCAGGTGGTGCAAGTTTCTCAGGAGCTCCGGTTTCCCTCAGGTCAGTCTTTGTGCCCGCCTGGGGTACTCACTCGACTAGGCTGGTTGCTCTTTTGTACCTAGTTCAAAAAGCAAGGAGACATGCATATGTCTTTTGAGTGCAAACCATTAGTTATGTGGACTTTTTCACTTCAATTTCAGGCTTGTGGAATTTTTGTTTTTAAATCACCAATATTACAAACATTGCTTTCTACCTTGGGAAAAAAAAAAAAAAACTCCTATTACTGAGTGATATCAACAGAGTTATTCATACATTTTCCTCCACCTCCTTTTTCCCCTCTGTAGTGTAAATTATTTTCTAGAGATCACTCCTGAGTAGTGCGTGGGTATGTTCTCCATCTTTCAGAACACAGCATCACTGAAATCCAGTGTGTAGGTCACTGCGTTGTTGAGGTTCTCCTTTTGTTATCACAAATGTTGCTACAGCTATAGTCTGTGTGCACCTGTATTCTCATACTGTTGTCACAGTACCATTGAGATGGACTCTCTACAATGGGGATACTGTATCAATGGGAAAATGTCTGTCTATTTTAATGGCTCCAGTTTGGTGGGGGGTGGGCCCTGGGGCCCCACCCTGGCGAGGGGAGTGCTCTTTCCGGAGCCACCTGGCCCCACTTTACTGTTTCCAGATTCCCTCCTGAGAGCGGGAGCTTCCCTACCCGCTGCAACGCCTGGGAGCCGCAGGCCCTCGGCCGCCTCTGCGAGGCGGGAGGTGGAGAGCTTCAGCATCTTTTCCGGGTTATATATTTGAGAAATGAGATTCCATGTTGCTTTTCATTTCTTTTTTTGAGTCAGGTTGAGCAGCTTTTCCTATGCTTAGATCTCTTTGCACTTCTTTTTCTCAGTCAATTTAAAGCATCACCTTTTCTTTGAGGAACAGGCCAGTGGACATTTTCTTCAGGAGGATGCCTCCCTGGTAACCTGCCCTGCTGACCACAGCAAAGGTTGGGAAGAAAAGAAAAGTTGTAAAGAATATGGGCAGATTCGCTTTAATTTTTGCTAGATGTTTGCCACCAAGTAACTTATAACCACTGTGAGAAAACTGGGTCTGGTTAGGATCTGCCTCATTAAAATGTGTTTTGTAGATTTTGTTGTATTTTAGTTAGGTTTTAAATACCTTTTCATAAATTATTTTATTTTTCATTGACCATGTCACCAACGTCCTTAGGATCTGGTGGACTCACAGGTGAATTTCTTTGTTTCTCCTTCGCTCTGTTTTAGTGTCTCTGAGCATGGCTGCCTATGCTGGTCATTTAGACACAGCATTCCT
The DNA here is from genome assembly GCF_001458135.2 of Marmota marmota marmota. NCBI lineage: Eukaryota > Metazoa > Chordata > Mammalia > Rodentia > Sciuridae > Marmota > Marmota marmota. The sequence continues at coordinate 6,299,101 of NW_025999983.1, forward strand.
AGACACTTTTATTTTTGAAAGTGCCTCCTGCTATGGAGAATTTAGGTATTTGTCTATTTCGCTATTTAAAAAGAATGGAGCAAATAAGGGCAGGGGGACAGATCTGAAGCCAGGGGGCGCTGTGCAGCGTGGTGAGCCACTCTCCTGCCCAGTACTGCCCATGCATGCTTCCAAAGTGCTCGCTTGTGAGAAAACAGAGTTTGGTCTGTAGCAGCATTGTTCTTCATGGCTCATTTTAGCCTTTTAAAAATTTTACTGTGGCTTCAATTATAAATGTTTCCCCATGTTATGTTTAAGGAGACTTTCAAATGGCATAGACTATTTTTTTTAAATTTTGCAAAAGCAAGTTGGATTATCATTAGTGTTAGCTCAGCAGAGATGCGCTCTTGCTTTCTTCTTGCTTTGTTCTTATAATGCACTGAAATGTGATGGCCCTGCCCTCTGCTCAGCCCCCATCGCAGGGCCACTGTCCTCCATTCAGGGTCTCTTCAAGGACGGTGCACCACATGATCAGTGTTGCTGACCTTCTACTTGGGCTTACATTGTTGGTTCTACCTTTAATAATTTGTGGATTATTCCTAAGTCATCACCTGTTTTACAGAGCTAGTTTGGTTTATATGCAATAGTTTATCCGTCATGCCTGTAGCCAACCACAGGGCATCTGCCGAAGGGTAACTGTCAGGTCAGGGCTGGGGCCTCAGACTGTGATGAGAGTCTTAGGTATTTGTCTATTTCGCTATTTAAAAAGAATGGAGCAAATAAGGGCTGCAGGACACACCAAGGGAATCATCTGAGATACAGACCTCAGAAAGACACGAGACGTTCCCAGCATCTCTGGGCCTGTGCATCAAGTCTTCATGAGGCCTAATTGTTTTCCTATTTTAAGTGACAGCTTTGTAAGTCCTGCTATTGCTCCATAAACCAGTGAGTCATTTGCCTCTCTTGAGGTGCACGCAGAGCCTCAGAGAAACCTCATTCAAATCCTTGCTCGCATCATAACGAGGGCGAAGTACCCAGCCTTGGTGTGTCTTGGGCTTATTTTAGGTATCAGGAGATATGATTTTATTAGTTGTATGAATCCATTAAAATAATGTCTTATAAAATGTCCTTAAGTTAGTGCTGAAGAGAGTAAGCATTCCACAAACACTGGCTTTTGTTATTTTGATTGTCATTTAAACATGCATTCCCATGTATATCTAATGTGTGTGCTCATGTCTGCAGCTATGTGAGTATTCACAGAGAAACATGTATTTGCACATATTTAACTGGAGGCTAGTGTTTGCTATAACTCAATTCACAAATCCACTAATTATCACACATTATTCACTTATCCATCTATCTGACTATGTCTTTTCTTGGTTTATTTGACTTCACTTTGGTTTACTGAATGTAGAACAAGACATGTTTAAAAAATAGTAAAACTGAATTAGAAAATCAAAGCTTATCAAATTATAAACCGAAACAATGATTGTCAGAACGGATTGAAAGCACTTGCCACAGTCTTGTGCCATGGTGAGAATAATGGAAGGTGACATCAGCGTCTGTGAATCTTGTAAATAAAATGCATTAATAACTTGTGTAGAAAGCTTTAAAAGGGAGGGCTAATTCCACAAAGGAACTCAGAGTGCATTGAAAGGGCAGCTTTCTGGAGCCTGCCCCCACCCCCCCACCCCCCCGGAGGCTTTGAAATCTGGGCCAGATCTGCTGTCGGATGCAGCAAGGTGGGCATGTGGCTGCTCTGGCGAATCTTGGTGTCACCGATGTTTCCTGGAAGGCTCTTCACCGACCTCAGCGATCTAACCATGTAAAACTCCTGCATCTCACAGGCCAGATCCCAGTGCTGTCTTTGGTTTCTGGAAGATTAGGAGGGGACCTTGTGATGTCTCTGAACAGGGTTGGAGATATCACCATCCCAGCTTAAAATGCCTGGCCAACTTTTTTTTAGGCCCCTGTGAGGGCTACTAGTCATTTTTAGAATATAGTTCCTCCAAAAATATTATAGCAAGATCTACTTATGTATTTAGGGGCCTTACCCCTGAAGTCAGAGATTCCTTTCAAAGACAAATTTCCTACCTGACCACAGAGGTGAGTTTCTCTGGTACTGGAATCACAGTCTAAATCCACTCCTTGACTTTTCTGGCCTTAGAGGTCTGAAGGAAGCCTGGAAATGGGGCAGACTCGGTGGTGAATACTTTTGTGAGTTTTCTTGGTGGCTATGCTCCTGTTTTGGCATTGGCTGAGGGACTTTCTGATCCCCTGAGTTGGAATAAGTCATCATCTGCTGCACGGAAAGATAAAGGGAGAGGCAGCTGTTCTGCGCAGGCAATGTTCTGGAATGTTCCTCCTTCCCTTGGGAGATGGAGCCGTTTACCCTCCCCTCCTCTCTTTCCTGCCCCCATCCACCCAGGACAGCCCTTTCCCCACCCAGCACTCCTTATTCAGTGTCTCTTCCTTTATAAGGAAATAATTTTTAAAAATATGAGACCAGCTTCTGGGACAATTACTCAATATCCAAAAATAGAGGATACAAGGAGAATTAGCAAATGATTTTCTAAATTACACTGGTCCCACAATAGCCACAGAGTAATGTGTGTACATATGTATGTGTGCATGTATGTATGTATGTATATTGCTAAATGATCCATATCCCAAATGGCCTGTTAATCATGTCTGCAAACACTCATTTCTAAACAAATATCTAATACTTATTATTACCAAAACATACATAATTAGATTTTTTTTGTTTGTTTATTTTTTTGTTTGTTTTCCACCAATCTACCTTTTGGGGGTCTTTTAATGTTCATGAGCTAAACACCTTCAAAGCTCAATTGTAGACATTTACCTCTTCGAGGTATGGCTTGTCAACAATGAACCAATCTTTTTTATTGACAATTTTTTTATGATGACAATAACTGGTTTAAAATTCCTTCCAAGTATAAGCTCTGCTCTCCTAGTGTGAACTCCTCATTAGACCAGACACTTTATGATACTTTCTAAAGATGGGATGCTGAATTTTATTTCCCCAAGAGTCACGATGAGCAATGATTATAGCCATCCTGAGTGCTCCCTGTACCTGAGATGCCATTCTTGGTGCGTACATGTCTATGTCCATCTAATCTCTGCAAAGCTTTATTGGAGTGGACAGTGTTATTCTTCCCATCTTCCAAAGGAGGAATTGAGCCACATAAAAGTTAATTAAGTTGCACATCACAGTGCAGCTAGTAAGTTACAGAGCCGGAGTACAAAGCAGACAGCTGGGGCTCTACTGCTTATGCTGTTTATGGTTCTGTGAATTCTTGAACCTGCAACAACAAAGCAAGATATCTTAGGAAGTTCCCTGGAAAAGAAGATCAAAAGAAGACTATCTCTGATGTTTAGCACTGTTCCTTATTTAAGCCAGCTGCACACCTGAAAAGGAGGTATTGTTATTCCTGTTTTACAGAGAAAGGAGTCAAGTCTCAGGGTAGGTCACAAAGTAACCCAGAAGCAGCTGAAGCCAGAGCCCCATGTTCCCACCACTTGGCCACCCTGCTTCCTGCTAGGGGTTGATTCTCAAACCCAAATGCATGTTTCACTCATGTGGAAGGTTTAAAGATCTCCATGCCCAGGCTGGGCTTTGGGACAATTAAATAATAACCACTCATGCTGGGCATCAATGTTTGCTAAAGTCCCCAGGCTTAAGTCTGAGAATTACTGCAGGGGTGAGCCTTCTATTAAAAAAAAAAAAAAGCAGTTATTTTCAAGGTGAGAATTAGCATCAGTAAGTGGAAAACTGCTCCCTCTGCCGAGGTCTATTTTGTCTGTGAGTGATTTGGTTGGATACCCCCTGCACAGGTCTTTCAGCAAATGCTGACCAAGTTGAAAACAAGATTGTCAAACATAGGCCAAACAGCCTATTTCCAGAACCTCTGATAAGACTTTGTATAAATGTATGGGCTTTGGGGAAACTTCTTCATTTTTCTGAAATATTTGCTGACTCTCTGCTGCACCTGCTATTATTAGACTTTGGTGCTGGGAGTTATTTTGAAATGCCAAATGATCCTCTCTACCTGCTCTCGAAACCAAGTGTCTCTCACTAACTTAGTGGAACTTCATAAATTTAGGTTGATTTGGTTTGGAATGGTGCTGTAGAATCATATGAAGTCTAGGCATAGAGTGCTACTCTCATCTGTTCTGAGCCCTGATAAAACACATTTTCTGTACCTTCAGGGTGACAGGCAGTGACTCCACCCTCATTTGGATGTGCCTTTTGTATTGCCACCAGTGCTGTCCAAGTGCATCCGCTCTGGGGTATTTTGTTGCTGTTCTTGCTGATTTTCTAATTTTTTTTTCCTTTTTTACTTTTCTTCTCTTAAGTCACTTTTTGTATAATTACAGTTTTCATCTAATTTTAAATGGAATTTCCTTTCCATCGAGTATCTCCACTCACCAACTACAGTCCATCAGGGTGGTCGTTGTCTTTACTAAGCAATATTGCAGCAGGAGAGAGGTAGTTATAGACTTTGGGAGGTACTAAAATATCCCCGATGCCTGAAAAGTCAAAAATCCTGAGTTCCAGATACCTATTCGGGGAGCTAAGTATAAAGACAATATGATTTATTGTATTTTGTCTTGTAAACATAGTTGTCCCAGATACACACACACAAAAATCAAGTCAATATAATCCCTAAAACCATATCAGAAAAGTAGAGAAATATATTAAAAGAAGACTTACCAAAGAAGATATGCAAGTGGTCAATACATATAATAGAAGTTTAATATAATTAGTTGCTAAAACTAATTTAAAGCATTTTGTCGGGTGCAGTGGAACATGCCTCTAATCCCAGGAACTTGGGAGGCTGAGGCAGGAGGATGGCAAGTTCAATGCCAGCCTTAGCAACTTAGTGAGGTTCTAAATAACTTAGTGAGACCCTGTTTCAAAATAAAATATAAAAAGGGCTGGGGATGTGGCTTAGTGGTTATGTGTCTCTAGGTTCAATCCTGGTAGCAAAATAAATCAAACATAAAATATAAAGTGATGGATGCACATTCTAAGAGAATATAAATTCATATGTTTTCAAGATGCAATTTGGCAATTCATATTATAAGCTTTAAAATAATAACAAACTCCCTAGAGGCCTATCCACATCACATTCACTTTGCATCTGTCTGTGTCTCTCTGAAATGTGCGGCCCCCGCTCTTCAGAGCTCCTACATCTCGTGTAAGTAATAGTTTGCATGAGAAGGTGGCTCCAGGATCGAAAGCAGGATTTAAATCCCTGAAGTGCTTGTGGTCCAAAGACAGTGCTCTTTCTGCCTCAGAATGAATTGAAATTAAATCAAACTTCCTAATTTTCTGAGGTTAATGATGGACTCTTCTGTTTTGTTTTGGGGGGTGATTTAGCAATTTTGGTAATTTTTCTTTGATTTCGATGTGTCAGGAGACATAAAGACAGAGTAGTGACCTAATTTCTCCAACCAGAGCGACCCTGAAATTGCAATGCCTCCACACAGTCGAGCTTTATTTCTGATAGTGTTGTGGCCCCGTGTGGGTTGGCTGTGGGGCTCTGCTCCACCCGCTCATTCAGGGACCCAGGCTGAGACTTCCACCATCTAGCGGTTCTGTCGTCCTCAGTGGCCTTGGTCCCTGTGTGTCCCATTCATGGGGCCAGGTGGCTTGGGAGATCAAGCCCTGCTCCACGCTGGAGAGGGATCAGAGACCAGGGCCACAGAGGGAGCCCATCACTCCTTCCCACACTGCTGAGAGCAGAACCACGGCCCAGCTAGCCACAGAGCGTGGAGGGGAGGGGTGGGAGGCAGGGTCTGGGGCGCCCAGGAGGAAAAGCAAACAGGACTCAAGCACACAGTCCTGACGCTGGTGGGGGGTGGGGAAAGCAGGGTTTATTGATGGTTCTCCGGCTTTCTTCTGCTGGCCTGCAACAGCAGCTACTCAGTCACGTCCCTTCATTATAAGGAGTGACTGGTACATGGACAAGGAACAGAAAAAGAGCTGTAAGACAGAATCAATGGTGTCCCCAAGCCCATTCCAACTAGGTCGACAAGGCCCTGTCTGCTCAGGTACCCATCTGGCCGTGGAATTGCTGCCTTTATGGAATCCTGCTTCCAAGGCGCCAGGGATTTCACTTTGGTTTGAGGCATGTGCATCTTCAGTGAGTTGGAAGGCAGAGGGGGCCAGGTCCACGGAGGCAGGCACAGCACTGTGGCTCTCTTGGCCTTTAGGAGGAGCCCCATGTCCAGCGGACCTCACCCGGTTCTTCCTTTGCTTGAATTTCTGCTTTCCAAATGGACTTGTTTCTTCTTTTCTTGTGTCCTATTAAATAGCTAAAAATAAAAGTCTTTAAAAGATCATTCTACCTTTGTTTTATAAGGGCAAAAGTAAACCAGTTTCAAGTCTGATTTCATTGCTCATCCAAGGAGAGCTGGGAGGAGGTGGAGGGGCTGAACACAGCTACAGGAGTGGCCTGGAGCAGCTACCTGCAGGCTTTAGCCTGCTTATTAAAAGTGTACATCCAAGCTCCTTCCCCTGCCCTGTGGCCGTCAGCACAATTTTTGCATCCATGCTTTCTACATCAGGACAGAGGGAGCTCTCCTGAGGCAGGAAGGATTATAACAGTAAATGAATATTAATTGACCTTTAAGTGTATCATTTTAAGTAGTTGGATGTAGTCTGAAATTTATGGTGAGCCACCGCATGCCCACACAGTGGTGCTACGAATGAATTGTGGAGGTAAGGACTTGTACCATGACCGAGAGCCTGGAGAGGGCTACCAGAGCACACCTACAGCCCACAGCCTCAGGTGACCTCCCCGTCACAGCCTCCTCCTTCCTGCCTTGGTGCATCCATCACCTGACCCCTCTTCATGGGGTCACCACCTATGAGCACATCCCTACATAAAACCAGGATTCACCTGCGCTTAACTTTCCAACGTTGCCTGGAGGAGTTCACCAAACCTCCCTCTCCAGAAGCCTGTGAGGAGTGGTAGTACCACTAACAAGACTCTCCGAAGGCAGAACACATTATTCCAACATTTCGGTTTGCATTCTTCTTTTTTTTTTTTTACATATATTTTTGTTCATTGAACTGCATGATGGCTCTGTGTATGTTTATCTCCCTCATCTCAGTTGTCAGCAGGTAGGAAAGTAATCTAACATCTTTTTCCTTAGTTAAATTTCAAGGGCACAATCAGAGGTATGAAAGCAAACCAGTGATCATGAATAGCTGCTCAGGCGACAAGATGGTTTTATTGTAATTTGGCAAGAATCAGAGTCCGTGTTGTGGTTATGAAGTTTAAATGCACAGTTTAAGGCAGTGCAGTGGCCCATGCCTGTGATTCCAGCACATGGGAGGCTCAGGCAAGAGGATCACAAGTTCGAGGCCAGTCTCAGTAGCTTAACAAGACTTCCTCGATTAGTGAGGCCCTGTGTCAAAAAAAAAAAGAGCCTGGGGATGTGGCTCAGTGATAAAGCAAACCTGGGTTGAATTCCCTTTGCCAAAAGAAAATGAAGAGGCACAGTTCGCTTCCTGTATTAAATATCCTTCATTTGTCAGTGTTGCAAGCATTCAACCAAGAGCTTCACACTGGGTCTTGTGGGGGATCCCACCTCAGCTTGTCCCGTGATTAGAATCAGAGCGTTCTGATCTCAGAGAACCACCCAAACAGACTGAGTTAGCACAGCTAGAAAGATGCTTGGCTGTGTGCAATGTCAGACCCACGCTCTAGGTCTGAGTGAGGAAGGGAGGCATGCTGTGTGTTCCCAGGTGACAGGCTCTTGCAGCAGGTCTGTCTGTAGCCTCCAGGTCAAGACGATTAGCTTTGAGACAGAAGTTGGATTTTAAATCCACAGTTCCCGACTCAGAGGTTGGTTTGTTGATTGTTCTGGTGGTAGATTGTGTTCTGATCACATCGCCGCCACCATCAGCGACACCCTCCGAGAGCGTGTTTCAGAGCCTGCTGGTGTGCTTCAGAACTCGGCGTTCCGTTGGCCATTTACACACACACACACGCTCTCAGTAACTGCGACGGGGCCCTATTCCTCAGTGTGTGCTGTCTTGCGTTAATGAGACTCCATGCATGGAAATTGGTATGAGCTGGTGACCTCCAACTATCTTTGAAATAATTAATAATGTGCTTAGAGGGGTTGATTTACATATTTATGAGAGTGGAGACCATTTGGTTCCTAAGCAGGACAGTGAAAAAGTTTGATGTTTTGAATGCAGACCAATTTAGCTGGAGGAGGAGGGGTTTAACTTTCTAATGTCAACCTGGAAATAAATACATGACCCCCCGCTCCCAGTCATTACGCTGTGTGTTTCCAGTAAGATCGGAAGGCCTTCCAGGCTCTCCTCTATAGTCTAACTGATTCTACTCAGGAGTTTGGAAAAATCATGTCTTATATTTTCTGCTTTTTGAAACTTTACCAGCTATCATTTTTGTTGAAATTATTTACTGTTAGAGGAAAATGCTGTCGGAGACAGAGTGGGAACAGGAAGAGGAATGCGGACGACGTTCAGGGACTTCAGGACAGGGCCCTGTCTTGCCGGAGGTTGTTCTTAGCCTCTCTCTCCCTTCTCCCCTCCAGGGGCATTAAGAGTTCTTTCTAAGGCTTATGTGTAAGGATACTCTTGTAACTGGTCACTGCATTAGTTGGCTTAGGCTTTTAGAATAAAAACAGACAAGGTGGCTGAAACCATAGGAATCTACCTTCTCACAGGGTGCAGGCCACAGGCCCAAGATCAAGGTGCCAGCAGGTTGGCTCCTCGGAGGGCTCTCTCAGGGCTTGTGGAGGGCTGCCTTCTCCCTGTGTCTGCCAGGGTCAGCCCTCTGTGGGCTCTTCTTGCAAGAACAGGGGTCACATGGGCTAGGGGCCCACCCAAACAATCTCACTTTACCTTAGTGACCCCTTAAAGGCCTGTATCTAAATACAGCCACACTTTGAGGCCCTGGGATCAGAATGTCTACAGATGAAATTCGGGAGGAACATGGGTCAGCCATCTTCTAGATTCTGAAATAGTTTTCAAATATTAAGTGCCTCCAAATTCGGAGGGGGTCAATTTTACCAGAACCCTGTATGTATTCTGCTCTCCTTGGTTTGACTACCTCGTCCTCCTTCCCCGTATTGGTGTGGGCTGGCTTCCCACGCACCGATACCATGTGCCCAAGAAATACAGGGGCCTTCTGCCAAGTCTCTGATTGCAGCACCTGACTCACTGGTGAGCATTGCAAGGAGGACCCTTTTTATTTCCATCCTTTCCAAAAGTGAAAATCCAGTGATCTTGCTTGGCGGTGGTTGGGGGCGGTTAGGGGAATGTGCAGTCACATCGCGGGTTTTGGTTCTCCAGGATGGATTATCAGGATCTGGAGCCTCTGAAGAAGATTTTAGTGTTGTTGTGGTGGCTGTTTAATACACCAAATTGCTATAAGCAGCAGAGCCCAGATGTAACAGCACAGCCGTGATTGCAGTCAGTCTTGCTCAGGGTGGGCGGTTCAGCTGGGTGGGTGTTATCTTCCAAGCAGTGTTTCCCATCGGGCCTTGCTCATACCTTCGTGGTCAAGCCTCATCCCACATGGAGTGTCCATCTGGAAGAGGGGGAAGAAACTGTCAGTGAGTCATCCTGCGAACGGTACATACCTCTGAATACTTAAACTAGGGCACGGTCACTTGGCCACACCTGCCTGAAAGGGAGCCGGGCAACGTGGTCTAGATTAAGGCCGGGGATACAGAGAAGAGAAGGATTTAGGTCAACACCTGGATTCCTCTGGGGTCTTTGTAGCTCAGATTGCACGTGGCAATCTTGGTTACACATTCACCAATCAGGTCTGTGGGCCAAAGGCAGACTTTTTAGTCAGAGGCACTGATTCAGTTACAAGCCTGCTCTGCTGGATGTGCTGATTTCCTCAGTTTGCAATGGAAGTAATTCAAAGATATTTTAATCAGATTATATGTAAAAATGACTGGCACAGTTTCCGGCACCTAATAGATATGACAGCTTCTCAGGTGCTAGCAATCACATACGCCAGGTTCAGAATGAATTCTAGAACGTTATGATTCACATGGGAAACCAGAATCTGCAGCTTGGGTTTAATTGACATTTTGTAGTTAAAAAGTGAAAATCTAATTTTCTTCTTGACATTGTCTGAATCAATACATTGATAAATTGTGGAAATAATTAATTCCTTTGAACCAGGCATTAACATTATAGGAAGTATAAAATGTTATATAAATGTTAGATTGTAAAAACAAAACCTTGGAAGTTACTGATTGGAGTTCTTATTAGAATTCTTAAATTAGATATACACTACATGACCAGATTCACCAAACTTCCTGGGATGGAAAGGGAGATGTGGGAATATCAATAATCACCCTGAGGGGGCATCTATGGCTTGTGACTTCTCTTCTCTTGCTGGTAGCATTGGTAGGTTGCTTCAGCTGCATTGTGAGTAGAACTTCTAAGTGCTTTGTTGAACATTCTGTACTCTAAATGGCCTATCAGTGAGTGATGAGTGAGATTCCTTCATCTGCTTCTGGACCATAATCAAGTATAGTATTGAACAAATATGTCGTCTGAAATTTGCATCTCAGTGTTCTCAGAGAATCGAGAGGTTCATCAAAACAGCTGGCCTTTGGATTATCCAGCAAAGCCCAAGAAGAACACTTTACAACTCCTATCTCAATGTTCATATCATACTTTAAATCTTTTGTTTATATGTATGCATTAAAATGTACATAAAATAGCAGCAGTACTTGGGCACATACTCAATTTTCTTTTTTTTTTTTTTTTTTTTTTGCTGATAGGTGGTTATCAATCAAAATTTAAGACCAATTGATCTAGACTTAAAAATTTTCACTGCTACCCACAGAAACATTTTATGTCAAGATGTGTAAATATATAAAGTATAGTCTTACATGAACTGGGAATAAAATCACAAAATAGTAACGTCACACTCTGATATTTTCAATTTTAATCTATTTCAGAAGCATTTGAATCATCCCAAACAGTTAAAACTTAGCCCTGTTTTTTAGAACCTTCAAAGGACAGAATAATTGTCTTAGGTTCTCACTTAGTATTTAGTCATTTAAAATAATAGGAATCCCTTTCCATCTAACTTTTAAGCATAACTCATGTCTTATTCTGTAGAAAAAAAATATTAACCAGACTAGATTTGAATAAAGTTGAAAAATAAAGTGATCCATTCATTCTTCCAGATCAGTCATTTTTTAAAAACTTAATAAAAACATCCTAACAGAAAACACATTTTGGATATACACTCATGATTTGGAATGCCACCACCAAGGACACAAATACAGGGATACTCTAGGGATAAACTCAAGGACAGGCGCCCACCCCCATCACACCTGGGCATGCAGGTACCACCTTCCCCTGACAGACATTCAGAAGACCCCTCCTCTCTTCCCTCCTAACCCTCACCAGGATCATTTGGTTTCCACTTTGGAACAGTGGCCTTTAAAGAGCTGTAGTTAAAAACTTGTTAATAGCCTAAGTCCATGGCTCACTTGGCCATGTGTGAGTCCTGGCAAATCCCCTAGATGTGCTTATATGTTATTCAGAAATACATGGCTGCAGTTGCAGCTTTGTCTCTGAGTGACAGATTTTCTGCTTTGCTGGTCTTTCTAAGAGAAATGGTAACGGGTTGCCTGGGTTGTTCTTCGAGACCTGCAGCAAGATACATTCAGTAGTTAACATGTTCTAGGAACAGGATGACTACTGTAGAAATAGTCCCTAACTGTGAGTCACAAGACTGGCCCTGACTCTGCCCCCAATTAAACACCTTATTAATTTGGTGAGACTACTTACTAGATACCACATACCAGGGAGGCCTTTTGCACTTAAGCCTGATGATAGTTCAATATGGTTCAGATTGATGATCACATTTTGCAGGTGAGGAAACTCAGGGTCTCAGATGCTAAATCCAAACACAAGCCCCATGGGACTCTGAAGCTAATTTCCTCTCTTCACCTTTTATTCATGAAACTTTTATTTATTCATATGCCCAGGGCTTCTTTCACCTCAAAAATGCTGTGATCCTTGTCTGGTGGTCTCTAAACCAAGAGTTAACCATTTACTGCTTCTATGAAATTAATCAGCATCAGAGTGAATGAACACAGTGAAATCAATATGTGGAGAAACAGCCGCTAATGAGTGTGTAAAGAACAGGGCATCCCAGTCCCTCTGGGGTGTCTTCTGACTGGTGTTTATCTGACTGGGTCCCATGGAACCACAGGGAGGTGCTGTCCAGAAGTTGTGTCAAGCATTATTTTATGCTTAAAAGAGTGTGTGGCCTGACATGTGCAAAAGTTGTACCTGTTACAGAAACTAAGGGTCTCATTTCCATATGTCACCAGGGTCACATTGGGCCAAAGAAGGGGAGGTCTATAGTCCCAAGTCATGACAGAAACTGTTTAAAGCAGTTTAGTTTTTTTTTTAATATTGTATTTTCTTTTTTGATAAATAAATGAAAGGACTAGGCATTTTATATTGTGAGTTAAGAGAGCATAATTGCAAAATGCCAAAGACCAAATTTTAATTGCTCTCTATAATTGCCATAGGAAAACTTATGCTTGTTACTGGGAAAAAATGCTGTGTGGTAGAGAAGAAGAGAAGCCCCCAATATAATAGGACCAGAGCAAAGGAATCTTGGGCACATCACACTCTAAAATGGCTCAAAGCAATTTTTCTTTGGATTCCTTACTTCTTATTTGGATTTGAACATGCCCATTTTGGAGAGACTATTTACTTTCTGTTATTCACTTGAGTGAGATCAGTGATCCTGGAGAGGTTTTATTGTTCATGTATAACTAAGCAAGTAGTAAAAGTCTTCGGGCTTAGAGGGAGTAAGAGCTCTTGCTGGATGAAATAACACCACCATCATCAGAATTTATTCACCTAATATACCTCTTTAGAAGGTACCATTTCTGGAATTAGCTATTGTTCTGGGCTGTGTACAGCTTCTGTGGCTGTCATCGTATCAACAGAAGAAGTAACTACCTGTAAAGTGTGCTTAACTGTAGGTCCGTGCTAAGTGTAGCACACTGGGTATAAATCAGCAGCAGCCTAATTCAAACTTTATTTTCCAAAGCAAACCTCTAGGCTGCAATTTTGCTGTTCTTCTTTCTGATCTAAAAATAAAAATAAATCAAGGTAGAAAAACAGCCATAAAGCTGATAATGAGATTTGCAAGCAGCTAAGACATGATCTAAATCATCTGAAAACTTAGAAGTCCTACTGTTCACTTTCTTTTCTGCCCGTAAGCTGGGAAACCCCAGGGCAGGGAAGGAAGCTCCCCCTTGCCTTGAATGAGAAGGTGGGTACAGGCACCTCACTGTCCCAGCCTACACCCCACGAAGTGGGAAATGCTCCCATTAAAGCAGCACAGAAAATCGTGACATTTGGGGGGAATGAGAACAGTTAACAGAGATGTCCTGTTTACCAGCAAGACTGAAATGAGACCCGAGTAAATAATAAGCATTTCAGAAAATTACCCAATTACATATTTAACCACTCTAAGGCATTCTTGTCTCCAGGGAAAAATAGCATACATTTTACAAAATTGCTTGTAATTGTGAATTGTGTATTCGCCAAGGAACCTGGTGTGGTCGTAGGAGGCACATTTGTCAGAGCTTAGCAGTGGAGTCTTTTTTAAAAGGATTTTGAATATAAGAGAAAACATTTTCAGTGCTTTCCTGATGCCAATAAAATATGCATTTAAGAATACTTGACATACTCTTTAAGAAAAGAGTACAGAGCTATTTTGATGCCTGAGGAATTTAATACCAAGTACCTAGAATTGGGGGCATTAAGCCATTGTTTTAAGAACACATTTTCCTTCTGAGTCTGTAACTGCATTGTAGGGGATGGATTTTTGAGTTGCAGACACTAGTGATTCATATTACAGAAAGCACCCGAAGATGTCTGCTGTTTTTATTTCACTTAGCAATGCATAATTTCTGAATTCTTAAAATTTATACAAATAGTTTACAATAGTTTTCTCCAAACATGGAAGTAGACCTTGATTTTCAAACAAATAAGATATGGGGGTCACATTTTGGGAAAAGAGGTGAACTGCAGGTGGCACCTTACTGAACAATAAGGTGTGATTTATAGTATCTGAGCCAAATCAGACATGGGTGTAGGACCCTGTACATGTGCAGTGCCCCTGGAATAGGCAGATCTTATCACAATGTCCATTCTGCAGGAGGGTCTGCCTGCCTCGTTGCAGAAGAGATAAGCTCACCCCCCCTCCCAGGGAGCTGACAGTTCAGGAGGGTTATCAAAAACCAAGCAGCGTGTGATTACTGATTTGGATGAAGTAGAAGTGGAGGAGGTGGACAGAACAGGGAAAGGAGCATCTTGAGATGAAATCTTGGGACAGGAAGAAGCAAAGTAAGCTGGAGGGATACAAAGAGACCAGCGTGGCTGAGGCAGAAGAGACTGGACAGGGAGCAGGCCCTGCAAGCCTGCACCCTGGGGTTGAGTGGAAACTTTGGTCTTTATTAAATACTCTAGAAGTCACTTGCTCAAAGTTTAAAGTAGGAAAGGTAGCAGGATCAGACATACATTTTCAAAAGAACTTTCCAGTGAAGGGAGGAGAAGAATGGAGGGAAGGTTCAGTGCTGGCCCTGGGGCTGCTGGCACTGGCTGTGGCAGAGAATCCCAAGTTATCCGCGGGCAGATAGGATAGACTGGTGAAGGGCAGATATGACAGACTGGTGAAGGGCAGATAGGATAGACTGGAACTGTTGGAAGGAAGAATCTTGGGCACATCACGTGGAAGGAAGGAAGGCAAGAGGGTGGTGTTGAAGACAACGCAGAGGTTTCTAGCCTCAGCCTGGGGTGGGTGAGCACTACAACAAATCACCCATGAAAAGATTCGCTTTCAGTACTTTAAGAAAATTATTGTTAAGATTCATTGGAATGAATGATGTTTGATCTAGTGAGTCTGGGCTTATAGTCAGATCATAACTTGCAAATGTCCATGAATAATGTTATAGAATCCCAAAATGCCCAGCAGATTAGTTTGTATTCAATTTAATGGGGATAATACTGCACTTTCTGATGGAATGAAGTCCTGGGCCTGCTCTTGCTGCATCGGCTCTCATGCTGGGTTCAGCTCACCCTGCAGGCAAAGCAAGAAACATCAACAGAACTTCTGGTAGAGCTGCCATTCAGGACATTGGCCGCTAACACAGTCTCCTGTCTGTCAACTCGTGGGATGACTTTCTCTCTGCTCTAAGACTCTTCTTTAGGAACAAAACCATCTGAAGCTAATATAAGAAGAAGAGAGATTGCTTTTAAAGAGGCAGCTTTAACCCAAAGACCCCTTCTCAGTCTCCAGGCATCTGCCTTACCTGTCTGCTGCTTCCAACCCTTGCCATAGACCAGTCTCCTTTACCCTTCAACTGCAGAGCAGAGACATGCCCACATGGCTTGTAGGCTTAGAGAACACGTGACTTGGTCAGATGAGTCCCTTGGTTCAGAAATATTAAAACATTCACTTTGAAATACGGATTTTCCTGGACCATCCATATGCTTCCTGTGCTGTGGATAATATAATAGAGATCAGCATGTTTCCCATCTTGGCCACTGTGAAGCATATCTTCAGCATCGGTGGTATGGTGTGGCATACGGCTTCTCCATGCCTCCTTTAGTCTTTATCCTCAGTAATCTATTTCTTGTTCTTTCTATTTTGCAATAGCATTAATCTTATTGTGCTTGTATATACTTGTCTGGCTGTCTCAACTCCTTTCTGGAATGTGGCAAGAAAGAGGGATACATTATAAATACCATCTGATAATAGCAATAGAGTTTCTGGGTACCAGTGTGGTGGAGAACTCTCATGGCCTAGGATGTAGATGCTTTTCAAGCAGTGGGACATAAGGCACATGGAATCACGACATGTAGGCACTCGTTCCGTATGTGGTTATTTAAATCTAGATCTACCTTGCTTAAGATTATGCAGGATGAAAATTCATTTTCTCGTGATCATAGAGTGATGTGACCATGTTTCAGGACTCCATATTAGTGCAGGTTTAGAATGTTTCTACCGTCACAGGCATTACTGTTACCCAGCGTCATGACGGATAGTTTGAAATTTGTTCACTGATCACTTGAAAATAAATTGCAGACTAAAAGGCCCAAACTTAACCTTTTGGTTCTTTCTGGGTTCACTTCCAATGCTTCTGTCTTTGAGTGTGCTTTCTGGCCTAGCTTTGTAGCCGTCAGCAGATGAGTCTTACTGTATATCTGAATTCTACAGGAACCTAAAATTCCAAATTCCCAGATCCTTCTACCCTGTCCACACAGATCTGGATTCTATTTCCCAACTAGTGGTCTAACTACTGCCCTGTGCCTCTGAAATCTCATCAGCCTCGTTCTCTCCCATTATCTTCCAGAGTGCTCCTGTGTGAGTGGCTTTGGATGTCTAATACTCACCCATAGACATTCTGGTTCCTTCTCTCAATCATGGAATGCTCCTCCCAGCACCTGGGCTTACCCACTTCTCAACAGCTCCAGACACCTTGGTGTCTCTCCCCCAGGTTCCCCTCAACACCCTCATCTTCTGATGCATTTTGGAATCCTTACCTTTCCCTGGTATAAGTGGTTCCTGATATCTCCAATTAAAGTATAACACCGCAAAACAGCCTTTAAATCTTGTTCTTGCCTTGGGTTCCCTGTTTTTCCTAGAACCAACCTCAGGAAAAGTCCCTTCCTAACTATGTATTTCATGGAATTCCCAAAGTAGTGTAAGTCTTGGACCATAGTTAGTACCTCCAATTTCTGACTATAGCTCTGCTTCTAGCTCTGTGTAAGCTTGGGCCCTCTCTTTGCTATGCAGAATGGTTTCTTAATTTATAACATCAGGGGATTCAGATAATCTGTTGCTGACAGTCCTGCGAGATGAAAGTTCTGTATTTTCCTGAAGTCAGTCTTCTATTTCACTCTTGGGTCACTGTGTATCTTGATATGCAGCTCTTAGAAATTGCTGAATTTAATTTTTACAGTTGATAAATGTAATGATTATCACTTAGCATGTGCACATCTCGCTTTCCTTAGCCACCTTGCCAGGGGGTCTTCTGTGAGGTTTTACTACATGCACAAATCCATTCACGCAGGCATGTGCCACCTTGGAATAAACCAGCTCAGCACACAGTGCAAATAACAGAGATGTAAAAGTAGACATCATTTCCTCTATCAGTGAGCTTCCAGTGTCATTTAGAAACAGACACATAAGAAAAGGACAATAATAATTGATTTATTAGAGGCAAATACCCACTATATTTTTGCATTGTATCAGAATATTTGCTACATCACAGAACCCTTGACTCATTCATGTCAATGATAACAGTTTGGATATAGGTACACATAGCTGAAAACCCACAAATATTAAAAAATATCAGCAGCATTTGATGTTCGATGCTTTTAAAGTATATATGCTTCTACTCTTGATGCTTTCGTGTTGAATTTTATTATCTTGAATCAAAGTACTAGAGCTGAAATTGAGAGGGAAGAAGATCTTTCTGATCTTTACAAGTGTTGTTGCATTATCTTTGATGCATCATTTCCTTTAAAATAAAATGTAAAAGTGCAATTCCAGAGCACAAGGGTATGTGTGGGTGTTGTCTAGTTGTCCTCTGGCTGTGGTGTGTGGTTGTCAAGATTGATGTGACTTGGTATGACATTGTGGCATCATTTTCAAATTCAGCTTCATCTTAGAATGTTCCCAATTAAAGTGTGAATGACAGTAAAACTAATTAAATTGAGAAAAAGGGTATTCATAAGTGAATGATGTAAATAGAAAATAAAGTTAGCAATTGGCATTATGACCACAGGATTTTTTTTTTCTATAAAGAATGAGCTGTGTGGCCAAGGGGTAGATTTAGAGATAAGATTCCATTTGATTGACAAGCGTGATTTGTGATCCAATAACTTACATGGGGCCCTTATGCCTTGTTTACTCAAAGCACACAACATCCTTCAATCTTATCACAGCGCTTCTGTTGCCTTGGTGATTTATCAAATGTGCTGACTGGTCAAACTTTAGAAACCTGAATGCAGTTTAATGGTAGGTGCACATATTTCTAATTCCAGGAAACCCCCAAAATACACTTGAAAAGCCACTCATCGAGTCTGCAATGCTGTGAGCATGGGCTGGGCAGCCTTTGACAGAAATGGGGTCGTGTGAGCCGAATAACGGAAAGCCGCCTATCAGGGTCTGAGTTAAGGCAAATACATGGGAGTCAGTGAACAGAAAAGGGAAATTGAAGTATAAGTCAGTAGCATAGACAACACAGCCAATAAAACAGGGGCAGTGAATGGTACAAAGCTACCCTGCTACTAGGATTTATGGGATTGGTGAGCATCTTAGGAAGTACAGAAGGCACAAAGAATCTGGTTTTCAAAGTGAAACCAGCTGTTGCAGAGTGTCATTTCTAATGGCTTTGCAGTGCTTTCCGAAGTTCTTAGAAGAGCACCTGTGAGTAGCAGTGATGCCACCTTACAGTCCAGACACTCCAAGAAGCAGACTGGCCCAGGAAGCCCCCCAGGGTGCCCGGCGTGTGACAGGAATCTAGATATCAGTCACGGGGAAGGACACAAACAGGCCCTTGACATTTAGTTAAATGCTTGCCATCCTGACCGCGCGCAACCTTCAGGGCTCTTGGTGTCTTCTTTAATGAGCCATCTTTTACATGAATGAGCTCATTTATACATGAAGCCAGTTTGCTTCACACAGACTCCCAGAATTTTAGATTAGAATTAGGGTTAGGCTATAGGAGGGAAGAAAAGAAGGAAGAAAGGAAGGGTTCTTTTGGTCTTGTCATATGATAAAGGGATCTGAAGAAAGAATAATTTGAAGATTACAAAGAATAATTTGGGGAACAGTGAGCAGTGCAAATTCAAAGCTGATAGAAAAGTTTTCTTCAATAGAACGTTTAGCTTAACTGATCTACAGGAACCATGGTTTTGAAGTAAAAACCATTAGTTTTTTTTTTTTTATTTCTATGCCTTTAATCAGTTTCATCATATTTTATCACTTTGATTCCCTTCTTCATCAGTTTCAACCCAGCTGATTACTAATTTTCAATTGCTGCGAGTCCTTTTCAAGGTTCACATTTAAATTCCCTGGTGTTTTGTCTAGCACCACGCAGCCACCATCTGTGGGCAACAGAGGGCCAGGCACAGTTTCTCTGGGGAGAGAAGCATCCTCTGGCTCAACTGCGATGTGAGACATTCTGAACCAGCTGACCACCAGGAAACTGGCCGCCAACAGAACCCCTAGTCCTGGTCAATGGAAGGGTGGACTGCGATGTCCTGGGCGGAGAAGAGTTGTCACAGTAATGTTTTTATCATCATCACAATGACCCTGCAAACACTGCCACAGGCGCGGTGCTCCTTTATGTACTGCTGGTCTCTGTACTGTGGGCTCTGTGGGGGCAAGTGCGACCGTGGACTGAGAGTATTCCCCCAAATTAGTGTTGTCCTAAGTATGTACAGACTTTTCATGTCTTTGTTCCCTAAAAACACCCAGTATACTATCTGTTTATACACATTTACACTTATTAGATATTGTAAGTAATCCGGAGATGATTTCAGGAATGCTAGAGGATGTGCACAGCTCATATGCCAACACTATGCCATTTGATATAAGGACTTGAGTGTCCCAGATTTTGCAGCAGGTGTGGAACCAAGCCCCCTGCATGCCAGGGGACAGCAGTGCAGAGTCATTCCTATGTGAGGAAGTGCTACCCTAACTCTCTTTCGGCTAGGAATGAAATGTAGGTTTTTTGCACACAACAGGAATACATATTCATAATCCTTCCATGCTGCTAATGAGTCCCCTTGGTGTTAACAGTTATCAATCTTTCCAACTTATCACAATTCCATGACTACCTGAGAGTGACTACAGTCCTGTCATCTAAGAGGTCACCAAGCAGAATGTCAGAGGTAGAGCAGGGTTTTCTTTTTTTTTTTTTTCCTTCACACCATTATTTATTTATTTGCATAGATTTCTTCTTATTTAAAGGGTCCTGCGCTTGCTTTCACATGGGTACAGTGTATTGGTAACAGTGTTGTCTGGGAGAACTATTGCAAGGAGTATAGATGATAAAAAGAATAAAAACTTTTCCCATCACATAAGCTCCTTGATGGCAAGAAATTGGGCTTTCTTGTGACAACTGCGTCCCCAGCTGCTTGAGAAGCTCCTTGTATACTATAGGTGTATAATATTATCACCAAACAAGAATAAAAACTTTAAGTCAGGTCACATGGTGAATAAAATATTTACATGTTTAGACTTTTGTCAGCCATACTCCTTGCTCTGAAAGGAAAAGAAAAGAACCTTCCCTGTTAGGTCACTCTGTGGACAGTGGAACACTGGTGCAGTTTTTCCCCAGAGAAGAGTCTTAGGCCAGACCCTGAGAAGGTGAGACATTTTCCCTACAATCTGGGGGAGAGGATAGCCCTCACATTAGGCTCTCTGGAAAGGACTCTGAGACACAGTAGAGAGGACAACATCATTCAGTGTCCAATGTACCTTTGGATCTACTGATCATTCCCTGTAAGTCACTGAAGCTTTATCTCCACCCCAAGTTCTATCTGCATTCCCAGTGACCAGTCTGAACCCCATGTGACCCCTATGCCCAGTGTTCCAGTGTTCACACAACTGGAAAGAGCTGGAGATTGTACACAATGGGGTTCACCCGTTTCACTTTAAATTCCTCATGAAATGTGCACTCAGCCCCGGGTCATATTGCTCCTCTCTGGCTAACCAATTTCCATGCTTCTACTCAACTCTTCAGAGCTTGACCTCTGCCCTCTGACCTCTCACAACCCATAACCTCTCTTGCCCTTGACGCCTGTCCCATGACTGTACATGTCTATTCTTAATGTAAAATGAGATCATGGGAGCCATCAAAAGGGACCTCTTCCTCTGACTCAGAGCCAGAGCTACACCTGCTTGACATCTGCACTTGACATCTTAGGCTCCTTCCCTTGCTCTGGCCGCCAGCCTGCCCTCCACTGGGTTGCTGGCTCCTGTACTTTCCTCCCCACTGAGGGATTTGCTTCTTCAAGCTTCTGCTCTCTGGCCTTGGCCGAGAGTCTCCTTCCCTAGCACATCTGCTCCTCCCTTTTACAATGTGCTCTACTTCTTTCATGCTCAGTGTTAGGGCTTAGATGTGAGGTGTCCCCCCCAAAACTCACATGCCAGACAATGCAGGAAGGTTTGGAGGAGAAATGATTGGATCATAGTCATGGCCCAATCAGATGATTGATTCCTGATGGGATTAACTGGGTGGTGGCTGGATGCAGGTGGGATGTGGCTGGAGGAAGTGGTTCCTTGGGGGTGTGGTTGTGGGGCATATATTTTGTATCTGGAGAGTGGAGTTTACCTCTCTGTTTACTGATCATCGTGTGAGCTGCTTCTCTCTGCCACACTCTTCTGCCATGATGTTCAGCCTCACCTGGAGCCCAGAGGAATAGAGTTGGCCTTCTATGGACTGAGGCCTCTGATAAATTTTTCCTCCTCTGCGGTTGTTCTGGTTGGGTTCGGGCTTACTGAGCATTTTAGCCAGCAGTGGAATAGCTGGCTAAAACACTCAGTAAGCCAGCAGATGGACAAGTGACCAAATGGCAGACAAAAGCCATCCGTGAACCACACGGCCCCTGCCAATACCTGTTCGATTTCTTTATGCCTCTTTGAAGAACTCCTTCCAAGCCTGAGTGCCATATGCTGTCTCACTTATTCATCTCCCTTTCCGTCTTCTCCAATTCCAATCTGACTTTTGGTCCCTCTACTCCACGGAATATTTCACTGGATAAAACAAATGGCAACACCAATCCATCATGGTGATACCATTTTATGGAGTGCTTCCTATGGGCTTCCATGTCCCCTTGCCCCCTTAGGGTTCTTCCTCTCCTGGTGGTGGCTGCTTCCAGGTCTTCTGAATTCACTTCTCCTCCTCCATCTGACTTCCACCTCGCAGACAGCTGCCTTTCCTCAGCACTGCCTCAAGTACCATTAATGTAGTCCTGACTTCAAGTTTTTACTCAGTTTCTGAGCCTCTGAATTTATACTAAGCTGACTCCTGGAGAACTGTACTCCGACTCTCAGAGGCATCTCGAACGTAGCTGGTCTCAAGTCCATCTTGATTTGTACCCCTCCCTCCCACACAGCCTCCAGACCTGACCCTCCAGCCCTGTGTGGAGTCAGGGAGACCATGGGCCCTGCCGACTCCAGAAGCCTGAGCAGGACTTCTGACTCCTCCCCGTCTGGTGTCTCAAATAACCTATCATAATTCCTGTGGATTCCTAGGCCCAAAGTTTCTCAAATACTGAGACTTATCCCCATCTCTGGGGAACCAACCAAATCCAAGCCTCTATACCATGTGCTGCCTCAGCTAATGGCACAATCTTATCAATGGCCTCGCTGCTTCCTCCCTCGGATACACTGTGATCCATTGGCCACACCCAAGCCAGGCAGTTTGCTCTCCCTAAATGCTCTCCTTAGGAAAAAAACACAAGTTCTTCATGAAACTTACCAAGTCCCACAGGATCTGCCACCAACCTGGCCTCCTTTCTGAGGCTCCAGAGGCGGGCCCTATTCCAGTGCAGGGCCCTGGGTGTGCCTCCCTGCTACCTGGCCGCTGCCTCTCCGTGCCTCTGCTGTGTGCCTAGCCTCATCTTATCCTTCAATTCTCAGTTTTAACAAGTCTCATAGCATAGACACACGAGCCAGATACCTTGTCAGAGCTTCCTGTTTTTTTCCTCTATACTCCTTATATAATTTACAGTTACTAATTCATTTGTTAGTCTATTTGATGTCATCACTCAGAATGCAGGAGCTATGTCCCTCTGCTCACAGCTGAATTCTTACTACTTCTCAGGGGCCTTTAGCCACACAGTAAGAGCCTGGCAAAGACAACCTGTAATATTTAATACATATAAATATCTGATAGCGTTTGGACTTTAGTATTTATGCTGCTATAATTCTTAACTTACAATCATGTCATTTTATGTTCTCACACATTTAAAGGCATCAACGTAATTTAAAACTTAAATATCAGCATAAAATTTACAGGTAATCATAAATTTGTAATGCAGTACAGATTTAGTGCTAGATAACAAACCTAGCCATTATTTGAATTTCAAAAATGGGAAGGCTTTAATATTTGATAGGCATTGAGTGTACAAAGCTATTCAGCTGGCTAATAGAATACGGCTGATAAGAAGCATGAGTGGAGCACCCTCCGTGACTTTCCCTGGGAGGAAGCAAACAGAAGAAGCCCTGCCTGAAAGATTTACTTATCTTCCCCCTGGTAGCAAGTGACCAGGTGAGGAGAGAAGACATTCTGGCAAGAAAACAGGCCTGCAGGAACGTGTGTTCTAAGCTACAGGATCCTCGTGGTTTGTAAGCTGGTTATATCAAACCTTTTTTACACATCCCACCCATATAAATCATCTGATATTGATGGCTTATCACCAATAGAATGAAAATGAGTACACATGATGCTTAAGGAGAATCATTGCAATGACCACCGTTAGCAAACCGCCTAATGTGTGCACATGAATTTCAGACTTCAGTAAAAGCCCATCAGAGAGTTTCTTCCATGACTTCGCTGTATCCCAGGCACCTGTTTCTCTGACTAGTGAAACAGGACGCAGTCCCCTCCGACCTGCATGAGGAAGCACGTGCTCTACACAGAGCCTGCCTTGGCATTTCTATGGCCACGCCAGACTTCTCGATGCATCCATTAAATCAACTCAACAGGCAGAACTTTCCATCCTGACTTTGAAGATATGAACTCATTTATGGAGAAGAAAAAGCCACAGTGCCTCATTTATAGCTATTTAAAATCGCCAGCTCTTCCAACGTATTAGTTTCAACAATTATTCAGAAATAGAAGTCAATTAGAAGTTCCAATAGAAAGCATGGAAGGAGATTTCCCTCAGGAGTAAATGTGCTACTTGGTCGTGTTGCTAAGTCAATTAAATTACAGCCCATATTTTGCCAAGATATAAAAACTTGCAACATGTCTACGTAATAAGAAAAAAGAATGGACTTACAAGTTAGTTAGGAGACAAAACAATTTTGTACTAACTTCGAAAAATAATTATATATAACCTCTGCTTGTGCTATTTTCATTAATATACTATTAATTTAAAATATGTCAGTCAAATTCTATTGCTTTGACGGGGCTGTCCTATGTTAGCGAAGGGAGGGCACACACAGGAGAGTATCAAGTGGGCATTTTAGACAAACAGCTAGAAAGAGTTGGTTTTTGAAAGACAAATTATTCATCTTTTTCTGTGGTTTTCTGGGAACATCCTGCTTGTCCCTTTTTGTAGGCAAGATGACTGGATGGGAGGCCTGGGAGCTCTCGGGTGTGAGCATTGCTGGCGGTGACAGAGCTGCACCCGTGAAGGGAGCCTGCAGGTCAGAGCCTCTCTGATCTCCATGATGCCACCCCAACTCCCTGCAGCTTCTCCTCAGAGTGCTCCAGAATGTTCCAGAGGGCTGAAAGCAAGGGACATTTTTTTCTTTCGTGATGATAAAGTTTCTGGAAGATAGCCTACAAAACCCAATGCGCTTGATAAAACTTAAAATTGCTGAAGTCAGAGACTTTGTGGAAATGTTAATGCATTAAACTATACAAGAAATTACCTCTGCTAATTAACAGTCCTGCAAATAATTACTTCCCTTCTTCATGAAAGCACTGAGATGATGTATAACTTAACACATAGAAATGATGCATAATCATGCATTCATGCACCTTAAAGGTGTATGATTACGTGTGCATGCATGTGTACATACAGACGTGCGCATACATGCATGCATACCAGTTAGCACATTGCTTGTTGCCCTGTGGTTTGTTTACAAGGAGATGTGGCCTGGCCCCTCCCTTCCCAGATTTTACAGTCTTGTCAGAGACAAGGGTGTGCCCTTGAGGTAGGTGTGGCACAGGATGTGTTACCATGCACAGTTAGTGGACTTAGTGGAGTTAGAGTCAGACCTGGTGGAGTCAGTGGCTCATGACTAAGCTGAACTGCCTGCGGCTCCTTGGTCCTGAATGCCAACTGCACAGTCACCCACACCACAATGCAGGCAATCCCTTCCCTGGCTCCTCCATACCCTCCTGGAAAACGTCGTCCAGCTGACATGGGCTGGTTTGCCTCATTGGGTCGGGTCACTGGAGCAATCCCGTCGCGGACAGGGGAGACCACATTTAGGCTTTTGGCTAAAAGGTACTTCAGCAGAGCCACCATCCCCTGACCCTCTGCTTCAGTGTTTGCAAGGAGACCTTCATGTCCCTTGTGCTGTCCTGGGAGGGGACTTCCTCCACGGGAGATGCCCCAGGAAGCAGTGGCGCCTGGCACTGCACACGCTGGGCGGCGCCTCCCTCCCAGCAGCCCCTCTGCGCCGCTGCCTCACCGAAGCGTCCTGCAGAAGATGACCCACTCTCAACGCCGCTCTCAACGGCCGGCGAGCAACCTTGGCATGGACCAAGGGCGGAAGCTGGTGCTCACCCTCAGGAGCTGCCGGGTCTGGGGACGGGTGTAATTAGCACCTTTAAAAAGATGAACTGTTCTTTTGTTTGTTTTTTGTTTTTTTCTGCACAGAAATCAAAGCGGGGATGGGGATGTCATGCCAATGTTTTCTCAAGATTACGTTCTGTTCTGGGGAGCACAGCAAAGTTACAGTGTGAGTTCATTTTTATGTACACACTTGTAGCACACAGAGAAATAAAAGAGAGTGATTCAGGAACAGCAAGAAGATGAAAGAATGAAAGAAGATGAATCTCCTACACTCTGCAGACGCATCTCTTACATTTACTGACAATTTTGAGTAAACATACTGCACCCATCATGAAAAAGTATAAAATATGAAATTTCTCCATGCCGCTGTGGGCTCCTTAAAGCTTATAAAAAACAGGCCACAGTGTCCCTGTGCTGTTGTTACAGAGGACACACAGACTGGGCAGGAGTGAGGGAAGCTCAAGCCTCCAGTGCTGGGGTCCCCTCCAGTGCTGGGGTCTGCCCAGTGAAGCCGGACCTCAGAGCCATGTGACAGGTCTAGAGGAAATGCCCCCTCGGATGAGAATGATATGTCCCAAAGAGAAACCCGCATAATGCATCTCACTCAGGTCCTGATCTTTTCTTACATTAGTTAAGGACCAGCGTTCAGTGCTGGGTGAGAACCGTGGAACTCGCATTAAGATGTGTTCCTTAACTCCGCAATCCCGGCAGTCATAGGAGACTTCCACCCAATTCCATTAAACTCCGGTACTCTGCTCAGTAAATAGCCATGAAAACACCATGGTACTTAGAGCAAATCCTCCGTCCCCTGCTAACACCTTATATTACAGCCGCCTAATTACCATGTTTTGCGGTAGCCTTGTGGGGCTTCCACAGGTAATTAGAGCTCCAGAGCTTTTCGGCAGTAATCCAGTAAGGACCTCTTAACTAGAAGGGATTATGGACTGCTAATATCGCCGTGCCCACGTGCTTCCTGCAGTTAATTGTTCCAGTTAATATCTGGCTGCACTGTAGAATTCCATGCAGCTCCATGAACTGTTACAGTATGAGTTGGCTCTGAAGTGGGTACGTGGTCTTCAAGCCATCCTCTCCCTCTCCCGCTGCATCTCTGTCTCTCTGCAATTTTCTTTTCCCCAGTAATTGGCGTCCTGATGAAAGAAAAACCATGTCACTTCAATTACGCATTTTTTTGTGTTGAATTCAGTGATTCATCTCTAGTTTCTCTTTAGGCAAGCAGGTGGACTTCTAATGTGGTTATACCCTGCATATCCCTCAAGACATCTCAGAAGAGAGGGACGGGGAGTCAATGACAATCTCTTCTTGTCACAGTTTTTACAAACACGTTCTAAGCAGCAAGACAGGGGCCTTATTGTTTCTATCTTGAGTCTTCAGAGTTCAGCACACAGCGTGTGTTCAGTAAAAGTGCTCTCAATTAGCACACGTTTTTATTCTGCCAATGCTCTGGGTACAGCAAGCTCTTGGTAAATGTTCCCTGAATGTCTCGGCATCCCTTGCAGACATTTTTGTAATAATATGATAATGTTCATGAAATTCAAGCTTTAGGATTACAGTTATATTCATGGTTAAGGTCATTGTTAGAATAGTCACCTGTGTCAGCTTCAATATTAAGTACGCACAGATGTATTTCTCTGTATCTCTCTCTCTATGTCTCTCTATGCATCTAGACCTACGTAGGTGACACAGCAACATAGACCTTTTACACAACCATCACAGCTTCCTTAGCCTACTAGCTGGTTTTCTCCATCCTGGTTTGCATTTCTGCATTTCGCTCTCCTCGTCTCTCTGAGTGTGTTTGAGCATTAGGCTTGGGGGATTCTGGTGGGCCTCATGGACAAGGAAGGACTTGCCTTCCCGGCTGCTGCGAGGCCCACCACTCAGCCCCTCGGGACTCTCAGGTGATGAATTAGCAGTTCGCCTTGGAAAACTGGGACCAGGGCTCCCGTGGGAGGCAGGGAGGCAGGTGGGAGGCAGAGAGGCCCCAGGTCGTGGTGACGGGGGGCTTTGCCTCTTGGTGCTACTTCAGGAAATGCCTCAGCCTCTCTGTCCACGGTTCCACACAGAGGGCGGGGATAATGCCTCATTGTCCGAATCGTGCCTATGTGCCAGAAGGTTCCAAGGAACGCATCCCTCTTTGCATTTCAGCCCCACAATGTCTTGGCCTTTGGCATGGCCCCTCTCTGCTCCCCATGGGGCAGCATTGCTGAGGACCCCTGAGAAGGGGCTCAGCCACAGACATGGGGAGGCCTGCAAACGCACACCTGTCTCAGCTTTACCCATCGAGGCCTCGTGGGACACAGGCCAGGGTGCCAGGAGCAGGCTTTGGGCCTGATGACTGGGAAAAGCACTTGCCTTGCCTGTTCTTCCTGTCAGCTGTGGTGGCGACATTGGTCACCAGCTCAACCTGGATTCCCACCTGCAGCCCGCGCTTGCCACCTACCTTCATGGTGTCTGCCCTCTGACCTGGAAAGCACACTATATTGACACCTTCTTTTCCATGTTGTATCCTTTCTACAGGGTGTCGGTGATATTTGCATCTGCTGAGATCTAGGTGGCTGAATATAGGGCCTTCCCAAGCATGGATCTAAACCTGTTTCCTTAGAAGAATTCCCATTTCCCTCCATCTTCCTTACTAGCCGCTCCCTGAGGCTCTTTCCTCACTTGTAGCCCTTCTTCCATGAAGCCCACCCTGATTTCACCTGTCTACACTGAGCATCCCCTCTGGAAACATGTACACAGCCCTGTACCCCACTTCACTGTTCCAAGTCTCCCGGATGACACCATCATTGCACTTAGGTGAAGAAGCAGATCTTGCACAATGCCTGTGCCATTGCATATCATCTTCTCAGGGTCCTGTGTGAATTAAAGTCAGTACTGCATGAACAAGCTGAGCTTTGGAGTCAGACGACCCCAGCCATGTGAAATTAGGAACCCGCCTAGCTTTCCTGTGGATCCATTTTCTCACCGACAGACATCCTTTGGGAGCTCACTGAGGCACCTAAGTGCCGAGAGCACTCTAAAAGAGTCACTCCAACATCACTGACGGGCTCCTGTCGGCCCCAAGCTAGGCTTTCTGGTGCCAGGTGACCTTTTGGACTCACACTTCATTTAATCACTTGGTGGACCTTTACAATATGCCTGTGCCCACTTTGTTGTCAAAGCCAGGAGCTTTGGGTTGTGATGGAAACAAAATAAACTCTGGAGAGAGAGGAGTAAATGCTGCTGGGGTCAGTCCAGCTCTGTGGCCTTGGCCGTGTTCACCCTGCTCAACGTCTCCTGTTATTGGGCATCCTTACATCATTCTTGACTCATTAGGTGCTCTCTAGAGAACCTGAGAACTGGGACTAACTGCAGGGCTGGCCGCAGGTGTCTGCAGCAGGACTTCAAGGAGTGCAAGTTTTTATTTCAGAAACAGACCCTGTTGCTTCTCGGTGCAGTGTGGGGCGCTGCCCTCACTTTGATTGCTCACACAAGCTGTGTGTGAATTCAGCCATCCAGTCCGAGGCCATCTGCGCTGCAGGGTGGTTATATGCAAACGTCGGTGGGAAATCTGAAAGTCTCAGATACAAAATAAGCTTTGTAAATGTCACAGTTTGAGGAGTATTACCCCCCATTTGTAAAAAGAACTAAATAATTAACAAAATTAACTAAGCTGGAAAGAGTGACTAGAGTGGTTTTCAAAAAATCAAGCATACATACAGATTTTAAAAGAATATTAACTACACTTTTATATGAACCCTGGAGCAGAAACCACATCCACCAAAGCACATGAGCCAGGTGTCAGATGAGAGGGCTTCCCAGTCCCTCCAGCTTGTCTCTCCAGGGGCCTCTAAAGTCAGGAGCAAAACTCCTGGCTCCGTGGAACCGTTCCATAATTGCTGGCTTATAACAAAGAGGCAGCAAGAAAAAATACACGTGTGTAAATATTACATTCATCTTCTAGAGAACAAATCTGCAGTAGGCTTTGCTAGGCTTCTCAATGATTTATTTTGTTAGAACCATTGCCCAGAATGTCTTCCATTCAGAATTGCAACTGTCCCTTGGTATTCAGTGGGAATCGGTTCCAAGACCCACCTCCACTACCAAATTCCAAGGATGCTCTGGCCCTCATAGAAAGGTGTTTGCACACCCTCCCGTGTGCTTTATATCACTTATACCTAATACAATGCAAACTCCACATAAATAGTACAGCACTGTGTTTTTCAGGGAATAATGACAAGAAAGAACAGTTGAGTACAAACACAATTTTAGAGGAATATTTTCTGTTGGCAGTTGTGTGAATCTGCAGATGTGGCCCCACAGGCCCAGAGAGCTGAGTGAGTATTTCTGGTGAAACTCATGGGCCTGAGCACACACGTTCCCTCCTGGTTCCCTTGCCATAATGCACCAGCCACACCTTCCTCACCCTAGGCTGTGTCTGGCAGTGCCCTCAGTGGGGTCCTCTGAACAAGAGGGCCTTATGCTAGTGGGGTGGGGCAGAGGGAGGAGCATGAATTGAAAGCCTCAGTACAGAGGTAATGGCTCAGTGGGAAATCTGGATAAGATGGAGGCAACCCAGCAGGGCGGAGGAGCAGGCGGGATGCTCCTGCCTGCTAAAATATGCATACCAAATCTAATCTGTGGGGAGAAAATTCCATTTAAACCAATAAGATAAAATTTATTTTTTCTAAAGATGTCTTACTATGGAGGCCATGAGGGACAGTCCTTACTGAGGTGCAAGTTCCAAGTGCTTATTAAATTGCACGCTCCAGGTGAACTTGGAGATCTTACCCTGACTATCCTGCAGCAGAAACCAGGGAAGCCTCAGGACCACGGCCCCCCTCTGCACCCCTGTGAGCTTAGGGACAGTGGGGCCTCAGCCTCCGGGACGAGGAATGCAAATCCTGTCTTCAGGTTCCTCACTGGGTGGCATCCAGCTGTCTCCTCTCCTACACAAACTGGGAAGGCAGGTGTGCCGCTGGCGGACGTGAGGGTCGGTGGGCACTGGAGAAGCCCAGGGGTACCCGAGAGGCAGCAGGGCAGGTGGCATCTCGGAGTTTCTGGTTTTTTTTTTCTCAGAGAAGTGAAGGGGGTGAGCGAGGTGGTGACCATGGACTTGAAACGCCTTGCGTATGGTAGAGGTGAGCCAAGGAATGATACCAGGTTCTTGCTTCCCACCTTGAGCTTGTGAAGACCCCGGAGGTCATGCAAGCGTGCACATAAAGATGACTAGGACGTTGTTCTACCAGGAGATGTTCAGTATGCTGCGAAAAAAGATGGGACCCAGGGTTTGCCTTGAGCCTCTTCTTGTAATTTGAGATGGTGTGAGGGATGACCTTCCCAAGGCCAAGAGGTCGAAGGATGTCAGTCTCCGTGTGTTCAACAGCACTGTGGACAAGGGTGAGCCACAGGGGGCTCGTACTGCCGGGGATGCTGGTGCCAGTAGTCCTACCAGGTCTGGGGGAGCTCAAAATGCCTCCGAGATGACAAGCACATGGTGGCCTCCCTGGGTAGATGGACAGAGGCTCCTACCGATCCTGCTGATGAGATGTTGTTGGGCCTGTACTCTGTCTCTGGGCTAATTTTGCCACAAGATGCTTGGATCCTCAGATTCCTGCCTCAATGTGAGACAGCCACTTTTGTGTGAATTCCTTTTGATTTTCTTACCCTGTCTCTGAGATTTTTCATTTCAAATCTTGTTCCCTTTAGAGACTTCTGTTCCCAGACTTCATTTCTGTGGGCTTTTAATCAGGTCCTCAGAGAAACAATTAGATATTATGACCACAGAATAAATCCATGGAAATACCCTTACATGAATACAAGCAGTTGGAGAAATTGTGTAATTAGTTGACAGATTCCTTGAAGCTTTTTGGAGTAGACAGACAGAGTTGCCTGAATGACCACAAGGATAATGTCAAAAGTTTGGAATCAGCTTGAAGCAAGTAGCAAAGGCTAAATTAAGAATGAAAATGTGTGACTATGGATACACTAGCAGATGTATTTGTCTGAGCTTGTAACAGTGGGTAGCCATCAATTATTTGTAAATCCACCCAGTTATTCCTAGAGTGGGCTTAGGAGAATTTAGAATTTCGAAAGGAAAGCCATAAAGGATTCAATTCAGTGGAGATAGACAATCTTGTGCATATGGAAAACACACCTTTTCCCTGGACCACGTATGCTACCATCTGTCTTTTGATAGACTTTGATCTTCCCTGTTTCACCAAAAGTTATTGCTCTGATAAATTCTTCTTCTTCCATGATCAGCAGGTCGACGGTCTCGATATGATCCCTGCATTTAGTGGGCTATCATGTTCAAGCCCACGACTGACCGTTGCCCACGCCCTCTACGGCAAAGCTGCCTGCCGCATCGTCAGCCATTCATTGTAGCTGTAGAACAGCAACCTGATTCAACTCCCACATCCAAGTGTCTAAATGTGTTCATCAATATTGCAAATGGCCCATTCAGAATTACCGCTTGACGGAAGCAGTCCACTTCCACAGAGTAGTGCTGGCCTGGAGGTAGGCCTGTCTGGACCAGGTGATTAGAGACTGCCCAGGGTAAATCAGTCAGGGAAGACACAAGCAACAGAGTCCCGCAGTCCCAGGGAAAGTGAGTTAGGGCGCCAAGCAGGAACGAGCTGAGGTTGGGCTCTGACTTCAGGCTGCGGAAGGCTAGGGACAGCAATCTGGGAGGGGATCATCCTTAGATTCTGGTGAAAGAGCAAGTGGAGAGCTCCAGTTCCAAGATTTATAAGACAGACTCAGGCAGCCAGGTGCTATTTTTAATATTTCAAAAGCACTTAAAGGCAATAGTACACTTTCCTTTGAGAAGACTGCACAAAATTTAATTGAAATGTCAAGTTGCTTTGGGCAGAAATTTCATCAACTCAGTTTGATAACACTGGTTGACTCGGTCTGATCCAAAATCCTCATTAATAGATTGTGTCTTTGAGTTTGCAAAGAAGACAGAAGTACAGAAAGGAAAGCCAGAAAGGATGAAAAATAGAAAATTGTGCAAATACTATTTTTTATTTCCTTCACGCATGGTACTTTGGAAAAGTCATGAAAGGGAATCTTGGTGGGGAGAAGATTAAGTGACTCAGGAGACTTTCCTGTGAGCTGCATGCCTGGCCAGTACACCCATTCCATTTTTATGATATGCACATAAATTTCCTAATTTTATAAATGAAAGGCACTTAATGTATCCCTTTATTTATAATTAAAGAAATTCAGATGCAATAAGAACAAGTGAGTTATCTTAAATTACTCTGGAGGGGTCCATCCTGGCCCATTGATGCCTCTTTATTTCCAGTGGGGGTTTTTACTGGTCCCACCTTATCTGGGAAAAACTATCTGCCTATTCCCTACTGTTTCACTATTATTATTATTACTAGTCACTTC
Organism: Marmota marmota marmota; assembly: GCF_001458135.2. Taxonomy (NCBI): domain Eukaryota; kingdom Metazoa; phylum Chordata; class Mammalia; order Rodentia; family Sciuridae; genus Marmota; species Marmota marmota. The sequence continues at coordinate 6,332,048 of NW_025999983.1, forward strand.
TCTAACACTTGGAGGTCCCGTTAGAGTCTCTAGTCTAGGTACTTGTACAGGCACTGGCAAGATTAATCTTAGGCAGATTTACAGCTAATAAAATAGTTCCATGAGGCAGCACCCAAGTTTACCTCGGCTCTACCTGGGTGTTTGCAGCCCACCCGCTGAACCACTCCATCTGCAGTTCTGAGATGGATGTGGAGCTCTAAAACAGTCAATGCAAATCTTAGGAAACTGCACCCAGGAGGTCACAAGGAACCCCATGGCATCTGTCAACGCTGCACACTTGTTCTCACCTGCCCTGAGGTCCAAAGCTTTTGTGCACAAGCTGGTGGCACTGTGAGCCTTTGGCGCCTGGGCCTATGCCTGTGCTCAGAGACCCACTGTACCGTTTGCTGTGTTCCAGTAAAGACAGGAATGTGGTGCTATTTCCTTTCCCTCAAATTAGGGTTCAGATTTACAAAGCTAACCCTCTAACCACTAAGATAGAAGACATAAAGTATGAATTAAGATGATGGTGAGCAGAAAAGTGCATCTTAAAAACGCTCAGTCCTTCTTAGCATCTAATAATATGATCATCAATTTGCTCACATACACCTTCAAGTGATAGAAATGCTTCCTAGGCTAAATTCCTGAGAGAGACTCCTGCGTGATAACAAGTTGCTTCACCTTTATGGGAGAAGCCATGGTGTGACTTTACAGAGAAATAAAGACCTATTTTAGACTTTCTAAATAATGAAGAATAAGAAAGAGAGTCGGCTGCATTTTAAGAAAAATGTTCTTCCTAAATTCACTTTGGAATGAGCGGCGGAGCTCAGTTCTGCTGCTTTCATGCTGAATTTTTATCAACTGAAGCAGACCAGGTGTGGATAGGAGGGCTTGGGATACGCATTTTTCCAGAAAACATTATTTATTTTAGAGGAATGCAAATAGGGTCTTTCTAAATTATAAAAGTAGTTTAAGGGCCATATTTGATATGTGACCTGTCAGCTGCAACACAGAGTGTCCGGAAACCTGAGTCCATGTCTGCTGGACTGACTTCGGGGATGTTTCTGTTTACAGTTTAAGACTTTGTCACTGAGCAGCTGCGAAATGCTGCTGGGCCTCACTGTTCCTTACCTTTAAAATGGGGATAATACCAGACTTACCTCGAAGGGCTGAGATAAGGTCTTAATGAGTCGATATATTTTAAGCACGTTGACTGCCAAAATGTAAGAGCTCAAAAATATCTCAGAGTCTCGTGGGCTCCTAGGCGCCCTTCAGATGTCTTCTCTCTCTCCACTGCAGCCGTGGCTCCTCATTCATATTCCCCTCTGCAGGGGCCTCACTGACCTCATGCCTTCTTCCTGACCCTCTCTAGAGGGCCATTTTCTGGTCAAGGGATGCAGCGATTGACATCATCCTGTAGCCTCCCCTGCCTTCCTGGTGAAGTCCAGATTACTTCACCAGATGCACCTGGCTTTCCTAGCCAGCCCTTCCCCTTTCTGTGCATTTGAACTTTGGCCTTTCACCCCCACTTCCAGTGTATCTCCCAGAACTGACCCTGTCCTCCTCCCTTCTACACCATGCTACAGTAATTTCATAAATAAGGCCTCTTGTTCCCAGCAACACTCTGGCAGGGAGACTAGACCCGTCCCCAGCCTCCTTGCCTTCCCCAAGGCCAACCCCTGGTATAGGGGTGAACAAGCAGCAGACCAACCACCTGAGCTGCCTCTCAGGAACAGTGGCTATCCAATGGCCATCGCAGTATTTGTCACCAGGTACGACGACCACTTAGTCCTGAGCACCTAAACCCCAGACCATCTGTTCTATGTACTTTCTCTCTTCTAATCTTTGCTGCTACTCAGCAAGATGCATACTACAATCTACATTTCTCAAATAAATTAAAGAGTACACAGAAGTTAAATAAGTTGCCAAGATTATAAAACTATAAGCAGAGAGGCAAAGTTTCAGCAGATGTCTGTTATTGAAGAGCATTTCTGTTTGGTAATAAATCACAGGAATAAGTGTCTTGGCATTCAACTGTGAGTTCTTGGATAGGTGGGTTGTTGCCTTGTGCCGTGTGACCCTCACATCATGCAGGCTTAGACCTCAGTAAGTAATGGAATGAAGGAATGAACGAGTGAAAAATAAATATACAGATATATTTATTTTATCACCATGACTCTGGGGAAGGATGTGTTACCTTTCATTTACAAAACAAGTAGTCGAGAAATATTCACTGAGACCATTAATTATTATTATTTGTAAAAGGGACAATTAAAAAAGGAAGGATGCCTAACAGAGATCCAATTTTTCAAACTACTTACATACAGGAGGAGGCAGAGATGCAGAACGAGCACTAATAAGGGAGTGACTGCCGATTCTGCATGGGGGTCCAGCGTGATCCGTGCCCCCTTCCTTGAGTTTAGTATTTCCAATTTTAGTATTTCAAATTTCCCTAATTTGAAAACTGTATGTCATTTCCAAGAAAAGTCTATTTGCAAGTTTGGGTCTAATTGAAAAGAAAATATTACTGGTGATATCAATGTTCAGACCAATAATACTTCTTTCTCATAGGTATATCAACCTTGTGATATACGCAAACAGGAAAGGGACACATGAAACTTGGCAAAACTAGCAAAAATCGTCAGTGCAGTAGGCTGGTGGGAATGCCTTATCCAGGTTCCCCCGATGCCATTCGCTGGGAGGTGTATGGAGTGCACTGTGGTTTGTGAAACATCTAGTGAAAGCAGAAGTGCTTCTGAAAATTAGTATTTATTTTTTTAAAAAGTTTTCGATTCATTTTTAATTTATTCACAGAGTGGTGCAAACACCTATCACAGTCAACTATAGAACTTCTTCATCACCTAACAGAGAAGCCCTAGTTATCACCCCCCGTTGGCCTAACACCCTACATCTAAACACCCACTGACATACTTCTGTCTGTGTAGTTTGGATTTGGGGCATTTTATATAAGTAAAGTATGCGGCCTTCTGTCACTGTTTTCTCTCCCTTGGCATAGTGTTCTCAAGTTCATCCTTGTAGGTTTCCTTTCATTTTAGCCAGATGTTTGTGCTAGGTATAGAATTCTATTTTGACTATTTTTCCTTTTTAGTACTTTAAAAATGCTGCTTTGGTTTCCTGTCTCGTGTTGGTTGCCAACAAGGAATCTGCCGCCATTCTCATCTTTGCTCTTTTCTAGCATTAACATCCTACCTATGCTAAGAATGTTTACTTAAAATTTTAGGGAGATGAATCATGGTACTTGTTTTTCCTTGCTGCAGTGTAACAAAGTACCATGCACTTAAACAGGTATCAGTTGACCACCTCACGGTTTCCCCAACTCAGGAGGCCAGGCCTAGGCACACTGTGTACTCTGCTCAGGGAGGCTCTTGCTATCAGATCCATTTTTTTTTTTTTTTCATTTTTAACTAGCCTTTGAATCTGCCTTCACAGTCCTATGCAGATGGTGGTTCCACACAATGCAAATCTAAACATGTTCATATTATAGAAATTCTTATTGACTTTTATGAACATAATGAATAACCATGTTCTTGGATGACGATATTGCAGGTGGGAAAAGTTCTCTGGCCTGTAGCAGGAATAATGTGGGTTGATACTGCACTCTTCCCCGAGTGGTAATGGATAGAGCAAGCCAGGGGAAGAGGGGTTCACCTCCAATGTTATTTCCTTGTCCTAATCAAACTAGGTGACTATATTTGAATTAGGTCTGCAGTTTTGTTGGTGCAGTTGCTCTAATATCAACTCTAATTTTACTATTTTAGCATCATGACTAAGAGTTTCTTTATTATCAATGTATAGTACTTTTCCTGTTCAATAGTTTTGAAATGTTCCATGACCTTAAATACATTCTACAGGTAAAAGAAATCAGTAACAGCTCTTTTCCCAATCCATATGTAAAGAAAAGTTAAATGTATTTTGTCTCTTTCCAAATTCCCTATAATCTGCAGGGTGCATACAGAGGGAGAAGAAGGGGGAAAAAAGAGTGTTTATCAGCTGGCTAGGGTGTGCCAGTCATTTTATATGCACCAGTCAACCCTCAGGGGACCTGGTGCCTGTGCTGTTTCACAGATGAGGAATTGGAACAGAGAACGCTTAAACAATTTGCCCAAATATGAAGTGAGAATATGTTTGGACTGAAATTGGAGCTTAAACTTGAAGATCTCTCAGGGCCTCTTAAGGAGCCACACAGTTCAATGACTAGTGATTGACAAGGCTTTGCTTAGAACCAGCACCCCAGTGATGTGGAAGGACAGGGACGCTCTCTGCCCACATTTTTGCCTGGTGTGTGTCATTTCTCATGAGCAGTATCGTGGCCTTCTGTTATTGTACATTACCAAGGAATTTTAGATGCTAAGAGAAATATTTCCGCTGATCTTTCAGAACTCATTTGTGAAAGTGACACTGGAGAAGAAATACAATACTGTACTAAGGAAGTATGTGGAATCCATGGTCATTGTTCCCCAAATCCAATCTAAAAAGTACTTTTGCTATTGAAATTATTTGCATGCATTATCCTGAGCACCTAACAACATGATTTTCTGTTTTCTTATGGACTTTGCATTGGCTGGAAAAAAAAGTTTAGAAATATATGCTTTCATTTATTTTTAGGCTCCTTAAAATCTGCAAAAAGACTGAAATGCAATTTGGTATATATTGGTGAACATGGTTTGCACATGCATCATGTATAGTACATTTCCTGTTCTATACAGATGATTTCTTTCATTGAAGGACAATGGAAAAGCTCTTGCAGGTGAACTTAGGATAAACTTGCCTCAGGCATTTGTTGTTGCAGGTAGGTGTATGTGTGTACAAGTGAATCTTCAGTGAAGGGAAAGTGGATTTCTGTACTTATTAGAAGAGAAAAGAGTCTCTTCTCTGGAGACGCACTTGAGGTTTAGCTGTGTGAGCACTTACTCTGTTTCTGTTATGCACTTTGGAAAATGTGCATCCTCCCCCAACAAATTCAGTACTCCAGAGGAATGTCACACCATCCACTGACCCCAAGTCACCTCTTTGGGAAGAAATGTTCCAGGTCTTGCCAGAGACACAAGGTTTTCTCCTCTGCATCAGCTCCAGCTGAGGGAAGCTGATCTGGTGGTGGCACCTGCCCAGAGTTCCCCTCCCTTGGTATCCAGCTTACACCCCAAGGCACATTCTTTTACTTCTGGCCTACTTTTGTGCTTTTCCAAATGAGGAGACTCCATAGACTTGCCCATTCGTTTTAAGAATGAGAGATCCATATTGCCCTAAATTCAATTAAATTTGGACTTTTTCCTTACATACCTAGCAGAGGCAAAGTTTAACTTATATTTATGAAAACAATGTCACATATAGTCAGTGAATAATGCTAAATAAGTGTTGTATTCCCAATTTGATACAATCAATTTTTCTTCTCCTTCTACCTCCTCCTCCCCCCTTTCTTCTCCCTCTCCTCCTCCTCTTCTTCCTCCTTCTTCTTCCTCAGTGATGTTTACTGAGGAAATACTTTGGCCTCATTACTGTGCTATTGCTCCTCAGGGGGACCATGAGGGTAGCATTGGAGACCAGCATTTCTCCTCTAGAAAATTCCCACAGAGTAATTAACTTTGCACACGATCAACAAGTGAGGGTGGGCCAGACGTAGATTTGCAGGAGAACAGGTGGTCCAGACAATAGGAACAACCCGGGCTCCCTGAGGCTTCAATAACGCCATGAAACTCTTACATCCTCAACTGTAGTGGCTGTACTAGATGTGAGGTATGCCTTTCTACCCAGCCATCACAGTTATTATGATACAATTTGTAAATATATTCTACGTGTATATAGTCACAACACAATTGTGCTCATGATTTGTCTTCAACGTTGATTTTAACTTATCTATTCATATCCAATGCTTTTCTCAAATTGGTCCTCATTTCTAATTGTATTCCTCTTTCTCCAGCAATCTTTGTCTATCTTTGTAGAGTTTAATTTGAAGTCCATGCCATTCATTGTGTAGGTTTTCACACACATGGCTTCCGCTTAGAGTTCTTTATGGGGATCAGCCAGTTATATTTGCTAAAATCTTTAAACCTTTTATTAGATGAGCAAACACTCCAATGCACACACAGTAAGCATAACACAAAAAAAATATGTTTAAGATGAACACATTTTTTTTACAAAAGTCTTTTTGCTTTAGGTTAAATTCAAAATAAATGAATTGATTTCACTTACAAAATCTTAGGCTGATTTCTAAACATGTTAGATGCTAAGAAATGCTTATTGTAAACAGAGCGCTTTCCAAGTAGCAAGAAGGACACCATGAAGTGGGCCATGCTGATAATTCATGCTATTTTGTCTGTCCTTGGCCACCAGATGGGTTCTGCCTCCTGTGTGATGCCCACTGTGTGTTAGTCTTCACCTGCAGACAGTTCCATCTTTTAATCTCCCCAACAAGAAAATGTATCTCAATGCAACAGCCTTAAAGTCTTCTTAGATTTTATCTTCAGCATATTCTACCATATTTTAAAAATATGTATATTTCAGCATTTTGTTATTAATCACAAATTCCTTTTGATGCACATCACATCTCAGTTGGACATCTCAGTGAGAATCAGGCTAGAGAAGCACTAGATTTCCAAACTGGATCCATTGGAACAAGAAATGGGCCATGGTCTCAAATTACAAAATGCTCTAAGAATGCAAAGTTGCAGGATGTTTTAGAATTGCACATTCTTATACCTGGAGACATTTTCCCAGCACTTTTCATGTGATGATGGCTTTACTTAAAAATACAATTAACTACTGCTTTGCATATTTATAGAGGAAAAAGATCTGTCTTTTTTTAATTATTAGGAAAGAATTTCTTTAAATGTAAAAGTTTCTTCCTTGAATTATTTTTGACCTTAGGTTTTATGTAAAGCTTAACTCCCTTTTGATGTTACCTATGGTGTTATCAGAGCTGAGGTGTCTAAGGGTACAAAACAGTACAAAAGTCACCATGAATAATTAAAGCCTTCTCAATTAGGAAATAGTGTTACGGATCTTTAGATGCTGAAAGTTGGATTTGAGAAGTACAGTAGCAAAGTAAATTATATTGTATAAGAAAAGGCAGGTAAAGGAAAAATAATTGTCAATATAATTCCTTCTATTTTTCCTGTTTATCTTTTGGGGGTATTAGAAGTATTTCAGAGGCTTTATATGTACATTGAGGTAAGCAATTATGTATCTGAGTTGGATGTTATATTGGTTTAATGCCCACAAACTCTAGAATCCCAGTTATTTTTCTTGTAGCAGAGGAACAATGTCGGAGGAGATTTATTAAGTCTACACTACTGCATATTTTTATTATGCAAAATGTCTTCCTGCTATTAGCCTTCTGCCTGGCTTGGCCTGTTTATTTTGTAGCAATTCCTGTAGCTGGAAATTCACAAACTGCTTTTACCTCACGCCCCAGAAGGCTGTGCCCATCACCACAGGGTCAGAATCACCCCTCGCCCCTCACCCATAAGGACGCTACCCCGAAAGAACACCCTGCAGGAGGTAAGGGAGCTCTGTTTTTATACCCTGAGCATTTATTGGTTTTATGAATGTTTAAAACAATGTTTGTAAGATTTTCCCAAAAAATTTGTGCAGAAAATGTTCGTTCTACTTCTCCTGAAGTATGATTTGCCTTTTAGTCAGGTCAGGGGAGAGGACAAAGTTCCTCTTCCTCTCATCCTGGTCAAATGCAGCCCTGGCAGAATCCCAAAGATGGGGGTGAGAGAAGCCACTGGGGCTCCGTCTTTCTGAGCGAGGTAGAGACTTGAGATAAGCTGGTTAAACAAAGAGCTACTGTCAGAGATCTCATACTGGGAGATGGTGACTTTCTGTAATTAAATTCTTGTATCCATGAGATATATTTTTCTTATACTTTGATAGGGGGGAAATCATTTTCTTAGCGCCACCTGGTGAATCCCAGGAGAAATTTAGAGATAAAAAATTTTTTTCCTATCTTTTATTACCTGCTAAGTACTGTCAAAACACTAGTCTTTATCTCTAGCTGTCTCTCTTTCTATGTCATCCATTTGAAATAATATTTTTTCGTACATTTTGCTAGGGGGAAGACATTTTTAGTTCACCTGGTGAGTCCCAGAAATTTATAGATAGAAAAACTTTTCCAGCACTTTTCAGTTCCTGCAAAGTCATGTCAAAACGCCAGGTCTTACCCCGGAGTGGGGAGACAGCACCTCTCACTCTTGCAAATTCCCATCAGTTTTGCAAAAATGAGGGACAGAGGGGCATTTTCTTCTGGAGTACCAGAGGCCCCAATTCCTTATTCACTTCACAATCTTTAAAATTCATATTTAAGAAGGTTTATATGTTCAGGATCATTTTCTGAGGTATAGAAAATTATTCTTTTTTAAAAATTTTTTAGATGTTGATGGACCTTTGTTTTGTTCATTTATTTGTATGTGGTGCTGAGAATCGAACCCAAGGCCTCACACAGGCTAGGCAAGCGCTCTGCCACTGAGCCACAACCCTAGCCCCTAGAAAAGAATTCTTATTAAGAAAAAATCTTGCCACTCAGAGTAAATAGTAATATAGAGCAATAAATAAGCCAAATAAATCACAGGAAATAAAATAAAGCAAAGCATCTGTGTACGTCGAGAATGCCAGTCTCCTGGAAAGTGACAATTCCTTTACCAACATCACAGCATCTTGACACATTGCATGTGAAATACCCGGATGTGGAAGCTCAGGGAGGGAATCAACTCGCTCTCCCTTTGAAGTAGGTCCATCGATATAGGATGCCACCGTGGGCATGTCAAAAAGACCATAAATGGGGAGAACCGGGTAAGCAATGCTGAAGACTTCCTCCGTGATCCATCAGATGCTCTTTCAATGGTCAGAAGTGCATGTTTGCATGTTTCTGCACTTGGTCTGCCCCTAGTGCATACTCTTATTGAAAGCAGTCCCCTCTCCAGTGAGAACATGAGGTCCCGTTATTCTAGGCTGACCCTCAGTGACCTGCACTGGGCGCTGCCGGAGGAGAAAGGACAGAAGACTCTGCCCACTGGCTGCTGAGCGCGCCCTCTCCCGTCCTTCCCTGGGGCCTGCCGTCCTCAGCCGGACAGCCGTGGAGGACTAATGCGTTCTCCCAGCAAGGGTTGGACAACTGAGGTATGAGATTGTCCCTTCCCTGCCTTTGTCCAGGACAGGAAAATAGGACTCCAGTTGTGGGGAAATAACCTATGGCTGGCAGCTCTGTCCACTTTCCAGACGTGATGGCCATCTGCAGCCACCTCTCCCTGCGTCACTCTGTGTGGCTCCCTCTCCTGGGGAGGGACATGATCCCATCGCTGTGCACCACAGAGGCCTGGATCCTTGAGTGCCCATGGTGAGAGGGGACTCCAGGAGGCAGGGCCACACACACCCTCTTGTTTTGACTTGGTGATGACATACAGGACAAGGGAATCCCCTTTTCAGACATGGCCTACAGACATCACTGTTGAGAAGGGCCACGCAGAGCGCCAGCTGCGGAAGAGCCTCACTTAACTGAGAAGAACCTGAACCTGACCTTGTCTTGTGGTCCGAGCTGGGAGAGCTGTCTGAGGCAGGGCATCTCTCTCCTTCTGTGTTTCCTTTATGTTCATCTTTGCCTCACTGTTACAGTTCTATGTCGTGCCTTTTAATTTCTGGGACAATATTATCATTTTGAAAATGTGACCAATGTAAGTCTATTAAAAGTCTCTTAGCTAAACCAATTATTTGTGAATGATGAATTTACTGTCTCTCTTACAAACTGTATTCGGACAATGATTGGCTACCTGGTAAAGATGAGGACAGGGGACAGTCCTTGGGAAGAGAAGCCAAAAGGGCAGGTTGAACTTATTAAGCACCTGCTGTGTGGCAGAGAACCCATGAGGTGCTTTGACATGTGTTGCTCCAGTAGCTTTATTCCAGAAGCAATTGAGTGGTCTCTATTATTATCCATATTTTCTCTATTTACTTACCTCTGTTTTCCTTTGGCCCTCAGAATTCCTAACAGCAAACAGTTTCCAGAAACGCTCTGAATGATATGACACATCTTTGAATCCACCAGAGTGCTGTTTTTACATGGAATAAATGTCACTTCTATTATGTGAAGTGAACTAAATTTTATTTCAATCCCTCTCCACAGGAATGAGTGTCTCAGAGCACAGACCCAGATTTATAAAGTGCACATTGACTGAGCCTCACACTGCGGCACGCCCTCTGATTTGTGAAGTGAAGTTGATGCCCTCATTTCCCGCTGCAGCCCACCTGCTTTCTTCTAGCTTAACGGTCACTGAATGTGCTGAAATAAATGTGGAACATGTTTCACTCAAAAGGAGGAAACTCAGAGCTGCTGTAGTTAAGCTTCTGCTCTGACAGATCAAAGGAGGGAGAGCCGTCAGGGAGCAGAGGGACTCGGCGCTGTGGGTCTCAGGGTGCCAGGCACAGTGCTGGGAGCTTTGTCAAAATTCTGTCACTTAATGGTCATGTCAGCCCTGAAAATGAGGAGTTTGCTGTATTTTATGAGTGAGGAAGTTAAGAATTAAGGTTAATTGATCTTCCAGAGAATTCAGGGTCCAGAAGGACTCTAGGTACATCTAAAGTCCAGTGGGCTCATTTCTCCATAGCATATTGACCACTGCGGCCTGCCAGAACAGGCCAGGCAAGCCCTGCGGTTGTCAAGGTGGCTCCAGGGGTATTCCATGAACATTGGTGTTGTCTTGGTTAAGTTGTACCTTAAAAGATTAGGGCTCTGCCTGTCCCTTCAGCAACTTGTTTCTGCATCAGGATCTGGTGAACTAGACTTAGGTCACCTACCCATTGTTTATGATTGCAGAGAGCGAGGCTGGGAACTATCAGAACCCTTAGGTTAAGCAAAAATTTTAATCTTCCGAATACTATTCACAAACCAACCTCAATTATTAATATTATCACTCAGACAATGGGCAGTGACTTCAACTACGCAGGACCTTCACCGGCATAGTTGGTCCCAGAGTTATAAAGTTGAAATCGTATCTCTGTGCAGCAGGCATGATAAACTTTGAAGTAAAACACAATCTAGTCTTTTAGTTCAGGCAGGATGAAAATGATTATAGACCTGGCATCCAGAAACCAAATGAATCAGGTGGCAGGGAAAACACAAGTCGACCTTGGGCAAGTAAAACTTGAGCAGATGTTGAAAATGATCAGGCTTCAGATGAGTCGTGGAATCCCCAGATGCCCCACCCCGGAGCAAGGTCGTTCCTGAGAGGACACTGCCTGTGCCAGTGCACAGAGGGACTCTTTGCAATGCAGTGGTACATCTGTCACTTGTAGCATGTCTTTAAACAAGTCCTTCTGCATTTGTACATACGTTTGCTTTCACATTTAGAAAGTCGCTATGTGCTTGGACCAAATTGTGAAATTCAACATCACCTTTAACCATTTAACCTGAAAGGGAGATGTTAGTTCCACAGCTGCCCCCTCCACAGTGGCAATGCTGGGGAGTGCAAATAGGGGTAGGTGAGGTCCCCACCCCTAGAAGTGCTGTTTCCCCAGTGTCCCTTGTAGGGAAATATTGCTGTCAACCCTGCCACCCCACACTTCCTAGGAGAAGTAATCACAGTCTAAGGCAAAGTGCACGTGGAGGTGGGCTTTGATACAGCTGAGCCATGTTACTTCTCTCTGCCTTCCACCACGAGGGGTGCAGGAAGGACAGTCTTCTGCTTAGCTAGACTGAAGGAGAAGCATCCTGGGTACATGGAGGAGAGGAAGGCCCAGGCCCAGGAAAGGCAAGCAGCCGTGGGGTTTTGGAGGACAGGAGTGTGCCCAGCCCCACGACTACACCTCATTATTTGGAGAGTATGAATCAGCTTCAAGATGACTGAAGGCCCTGGTGGAGTGACAGACGTGGCTCCATGCAGGCCACGGGCCCTGCCTGCATGCACGAGAGGAAGCGTCTGTCCTTCAATCTTTCTTGCCATCCCTAAGTTTGAGCTTCAGCACCTGAAGCTGCCCCCAGACCATAGGTCTCCTGGCTCCAACCACACAGTCCCTAGAGAGCCAACTCTCTGATGACAAGGCCAGCCTATGTGGTAGCTGCACCCCTTCACAGAAGCCATAGTTAGATACGATGATAAATTACAAAATAAACAAATGAATAAGAACTGGCTGAGTAAATCCATACCAAAGAGAATCTGCAGCCGAGAAAATGCTCTTCCCTAGGAGGGGGGACTCCAGCACTCCCTCCATGCCCCGTGCCTTAGAACCCTGGGAAAGCTGGGCACAGGCTGTGAACAAGGCACCGACAGGAAGCACAGATTACATGGCTTGGACACTCAGTAGCTGCTCAACCACAAGTAATCAGAGAAACTGAAATAACAATAAGAGACCTCTTCACCCATCAGATTATAAAAACATTTTTAAAGTTAGGAAAGTCAAATATTTCCCAGGGTTATGTGTTGAATTATAAATTTATACACCTCCTTTGAAGAGTAATTTGACTTAATTGTAATTACCCTATGATCCAACAATTCTTTTATTCACTTTGAGGAAAACAAACATTTTCAAAAGAGGCATAAAGAAGGACGTTCATCGCAGGATCTCCTGTAACTGCGGAAAACAGGAGCATCCAAAATGCCCAGCAGTAAGAAGTGAATGAAATCAGCCAAGGCGTGCACCTGCTGGGAATCTCGGCTCCAGCTTAGAAGAGATGGAGGTACTGCATTCAGGGTGCCCCAAGACTTGTGGGGCCAGAAACACTCAACAGGGCACACGGCCAGCCTCATTCCACATGAACAACACACAAAAGCCAGGACTCTGTTGACTGAGAAGTGACCTAGAGGACCACACTAAGCTGAAGTCCACCACCAGGGACCTCTGCCGGCTCCAGGGTGGGAGAAGAGAAGTGGGGTGATGGCAGAGGGGACTGGGAAGAGGAACTGTCAAGCTGCACCTCTCTGCATGGGTAACACATATGTGTTAAAGCCTCTACATGAGTATTGACATATTCTATTATGTTCCCAAAGGCAGGGAAGAAAAGACAGTGAGATAAGAGGGACAAGCAACTTTCACACAGTGTTGTCAAGGTTCCTCACTGACCTATGTGATAATGGGAAGCAGAAAAGAGAATAAAGTGTCCCCAGGAATGCTGAGCCCTGGGGACAGAGGTCCAGGCCTGACTAGACCCTTGGCCTGCAGATGGGTGTGAGCAGCACCCTGGACCCCAAGTGGTTGTGGCCAAGTATGTGTGTCCATGAGTGGGTATGTGTGTGTGTGTGTCTGTGAGTGTGTGTGAGTGTGAGTGTGTGCTCACATGTATCTGAGTGGGTGTGTTTGAGTGAGATCGTATGTCTGTGAGTGTGTGTGAATGTGGTTATGCATCTGCATGTACCTCTGTGTGTGTGTGTGTGTGTGTGCACACGCACGTGTGTGCTGGTTGACACCATCTTCTGTGGCCCAGCGCCCAGTAGGAGGTGTTGAATACACAGGCAGTTTCAGAGTTGGGTACGGTCAGGGCCCATGCTGAGCCGTCCAGCCCTGAAGCCCGTGTTCTAGGAAGCAGAGGACGGAAACATCCAGGTTGAAATATAAGCTATCACATTGCATTCAATAGGGCATAATGACAGAAAGATCTGTGATTACAGGTGATCTGTCACCTTGTCATGTACACAGGCCATGAACCCGTTAATGAGGACTGTTTAGGGGGAAAAAGGGGAAATTTGATAAAGGCTTTCTGAGGGAGATGTTTAAAGAGCTAAAATCAGAGGGAAATCTCCCAAAAGTCAGAAGAGAAAGCCCAATGACCCCAGAGAAAAAAACCCAAATATCAAAATTTTCTTTTTAATAGAATGCATGACCCAACAATTCCTTATGCAGGAAATGTAGACGACCTAATGTCAAGTTAAAAGAGTAAGAAAACATCATTTTATCTCATAACCAAATATTTTTAACACATGCAACATTCCATTATGCCCCAGATCTGTGGAATCAGGGAAGGTCCTGTGAGGACTATGAATTGGACCAACCTTATACGGGAGTAATCAGCCAACATATTAAAACCCTTAATTTTTTCGTACCTTTGGATGATCAAATGTATTTTTAGGAACTCACTCGAAGAAAATTATCAGATATGTAGCCAGAAATATGTTCATCATTGTTCTTGAGAACATTGTCTATACTTGTGACAGAGTGGATAACCGACTCAAGGTTGAACTTCAGGTTTGGAACTGACTAAATTATGATACAGTGTTATGATGAATAATCTGCCCTACCAAGACCTTTCTTGTAGATGAATACCCACTTGTATAAAATACAGCATCTGAAATGATCTTGTGAAACAATACATGCATAATGAACCTAATTAGGTGAAAACCTGTGCACACAAACATCTCGACCATGGTCTTTGTAAGCAGGCACACTGTGGGTATCTGGGCTTTGCTGTCACCCCAAATCTGCACACTCAGAAGAGGGGTTATGGTTCTGGTTTTGTTTTTCTGTGGGTTGAAGGTGCAGGCAGGCTAAAGCTATTGCCTCAGGATAGATCCAACTACACCTGTTTTCCCAAAGGTTGAGGAGCCCTGCCTGTATCCCCAGAAGACGAGACCGTAAAGGAAGGGACGATAACTTGGTGCTTTGAATAGATTCCATCCCTGTCATTGTGAGTGGGAAAAGAAGAGCTTCAGACCAAGGGCCTCTAAGGCCTTTATGGAATCACCTTTCAAAACTCCTCATTTCATCATAGCTGGACGTCAGGACAACAAAATTCCACATAAGATTTAAAGCTGAGATTTGCATGGAGCCCACCTCTGCCTGGGTGTTTGGGGTGATGATTTTTAAGTATTTTAACTCTTCTGATATTGATTAGTGGAGGTGACAGCATGTCCCAGGAGGCAGCAATGCCATGCCATGACACACGGCAGCAGATCCTGGTGGGTGGCATGGTCATGCCCGCAATCCAGAGACCCAAGCCACAACCCAAAGGCCATGTGAGGAAAATCCATCCAGGTCTCCTTGTATCCCAAGGCTGCATGCAAACCTGGCCGAGAAGCCTTTTTTATCTTTCTTTTTAATAAGAAGTCAATGATCTTCACTTAGTCCTAGCAGTTTTAGGGCATTCCTTGTGTATTTGGGGTCTCCATTTTTAGCTAGGATAGTTGGCCACTGTCACACGCTGGAACTAGGAGTGCTAGGAGCAATGATGTGACACTGTCCTGCCAGATAAACCATTTATGCTCTTGGTACACCTTATAGGTGCACAACCAAAGTGAATTTTAAAGTAGTAATACTTAAATTTCCTCTCTGTAGCTAATGAATCCACAAACAATACATTTTATAAATTAGCTAGTCGTATTTCTAGAGAGAGCTCTCCATTGGATACTTTAGTTGGATACAAAATCATATTTTAATTTCATATTTTTCTTACATTAAACATAACAACATCCACATTTTTTATTATTTCCAAAATGAGAAACTTTAACAAAATTGAAGGATCTCTGAGCACATTTGAAATATCACTGAGCACTTTCATTTTATTCAATTTAAGTGTGTTATTCAACCATTTGGAAAAAAGAATTTATATCTTTCTTTCAGAAAATAAATCAAATCCAGGCCCCAAACCTTCAGTTAGAGTAGTCGGCCTGCGTTGTGTTTGGGAGTAATAATGCAGAATGCTCTTGGAGTGGCCTGCTTTACTTTTCCTTTATTTACTTGCTTTGGAGCAACATTTGTTAAGATGTAAACTGTTACAAGGGCAAAATTTCTTTCCTTGCAGGAGAAATAACCAATACATAAAGGAAAAAGAATAGGGGTTTTATAAAGTGACTGTGAGAATAGACCAGCTTTGTGTAGAATTTCTCCATTTTGAAAACAAAGGGCATTGTTGATGACAGATGTTTTCTTCATCACCCTAACACATCTAAACACACAGACTGACTCTCAACACATTTAGTAAGTACTTACTGTCTGTTAAGACAGTTTTGCCTTATCTGTGAGATGGACGCCCGCTTCCCAGCTGAATCCCGGGGCCGCCTATGCCGGGTGACGATTTGTGGCTAACCCTTTCTCTACCTGGGCTCTCCCAACACCTGTACAGGTGTGTTTGTGGGGCCTCCAGAAGCCCTTCTGGGGCATACTCTAGTTCTAGTGCACACATGGGTACCAGCATGGAGCGTGAATCCAGGTGGCGTGCTTTTGGACTTCCCCAGCACCAGCCATGGGCGCCCTCTGTCTACACAAGAGTGGCTCGGCTGTTACTGGGTAGGACCGCTCTGCCTTAGCACACCTTAAGAGCCCTGCTTAGCATCTGGGGCGGTTATCTCTTGTTGGATGCTGCTACAGTTTTTAGTGTTTCATGGCTGCTCCTGTTCCTTGGCCTTGTTAGCGTTGTTAGTACACAGGCATCCAGAAGCTTTCTAGTCTTGCAGTTGTGAACAGACCTCAGTCCTGATTATTGTCTCTAACTTTCCAATGGAATCTGGCAGTTCGCTCTGTTAGTTTGGTATTGCCACAGTCCTCACAGGACCAGGAAGCCGACCCAAGCGAAGGTGGAGCAAGTGAACAGAAAAACGGCAGAGCAGAGCCACTGAGCGGCGTAGTGGGGTAAAGGGGCTCACAAGGCTCCCAGCCCTCCTGGTTGTGCCCGGACAGCCCTCCTGCCTCTCTCCTTCCCTCCCTTAGTGAGACCAGTGGGCAGCATCGTGTTAGTGCTTCTGATCATGACAGGGAACAAGTGAGTCCCATCCGACGGAGCACCCGGTAAACAGGCAGCTTAAACCATCAGTATTAGATGTAATTAGTTATGTTTCTGATTTTCAGAATTTATGTTGTTGACCTGAATTATGCCACGCTGTCTGTCGGTGAGCATTACTGCTCTGGCCACATGTTGGAAGGCAGCCCTGCAGATGAGAAATGTTGTTGAGTGGTTGGGATGGAGACCCCGTGCCCTGCAATATTAGGAAGATTATGAGTATTTGAGGAGTTTTTTTTCCCTTTCTCTTTATGTTTTCTCTATTTTCTAATTTTTCTTCAATGATCATTTGGAACTGAGCAATTAAAACGACAAGCAAACAAGGGCAACTGGGTCAGGCTCACTGAGGACGGCCTCAGCTGGGGGAGGGCTCACAATGCAGGCGCCCACTTCTCTAGTTCACTTTTTCCCTGGGGGGCACTGCCGGAGCCCTTTTGCTGGTCCTCTGATCACAAGACTCAGAAGAGGCAGGAGAGTGGCTATTCTCACACTTTATTCCTGGGTCCTGAAGGCCCTGGCAGGTAGAGGCTTCTCTTAAGCTGCTGAACAGGAGGGGAGATTAGAAGTCTGCTGAGACCGTCACTGTCCACACCACCATTCAGGAAGAGTGGTAGATAAAATCATTTGCTGTGTGTTCAGCCTTACTGGTGGGTGCCTACCAAGGCCAGCCTGGAGCACTGAGATGGGCATCTCAGTGTGCCCGCTCCAGGGAATGAGGAGAACGACCTGGGGAAGGCCAGGCTTCCTGTAGCACATGCCTGGCCAGCTCTCACTGGGTGGATGAATTGTCTGTTCACGAAGCAGTTTTCTCAGTTCTGATACACACCACTATTCGTGTATTCAAAGAATACCTGTCATTCCTCTTCTGGGTGCACATTGTGGCGTGGGGTATAAGAAACGGGACCCACGTCCTCCCCTTTGGACTGCACAATCTCAACAGGGAAACTGTGTTCAGAGGAACCGTTAGGCCATGGTGTTCAGAGCCCCATCAGTCTGACACAGCTGCCCCGATGCCCAGGTCCCAGGGGCCTCTGTAGATACGGTGGATGCTGTTGAAGAAGGCCGTGAGCCACTTTCCCCCGCAGACAGCACTTGGCTTGGCTTCCAGGTCTGTCTTCTCATGTAAGAAAGCTGCCTCTGCCTTGTTGAGGTCCCGCTGTGGAGAGCAAAAACACACCATCTTGAAAACACACCTTCCAGGCTCTACGGGGAGCTCAAGCAAGTCATGAATTTAAAATGTTTGTACAATTGCTCAATTTTAGTAATCAGTGGCAAACAGAAGCAGCCTCTGGCCGCTGTGTCTTCCTGTGTCCTGCTGGGCACCAGTTCCGCCTCTCAGCATTCTCTGCACCATCAGGTGCCATCAGGCTGGCACTGTGACATTGAGGACCCCAGCAGGCCCTGCTTAGTGGAGAAGGCAGCCAGGAGGGGGCTGGGCTGGAGTGCAGAGGCAGGGGTGACCCCGGGCAGCCCCTCCCCCTTAGGACATCTGGTAAAGAGCCTCTCAGTCTACCCCACAGGGTGAGCATGGCTGGGACAAGAATTATTCAAATTTAACACTCCGTCCTTGACAGGAATACCAGCACTGACGTGCCAACATGAGAGGGGAGCAGGAAGGAGCCCACATGTCCTCAACTCAGACACTCTGGGAGGCAGGCCTCTCCCTCCACCTTCCTCCTTGAGCTCCTGCTCTCCCTGTTGCCTCAGCCACCCTGTCCTTGAGACCTCCCACTGGACTGGCATGTGCCCAGTGGACCTAGGGCCACACCTTGCTCCCACATGGGTCAACTCTGTTGACCTCACAGCCCTGCCTGGGTTTCTTGTCGTAGTGGTTTTATGTCTGTCCCAGCTGGCAGGTTGCACACGTCCCAGAGAAGCCGTGCCTCCAGCGTTGACTTGACCCTTTCCCCAGGCCAGCTGTATGCCACGCAGTCCTCTCCTGCCCAGTCAGGCGGCAGCAGCAGCCACAAGCTGGTCAGCCCCACGGTTACGAGTGTAACAACCCACTGTTCTCAGGTACGCTGAGTTGCTGAGCTAGAATGTTCCATAGGTTAGGAGCTTTACACGCATTTCACCTTATGCCACGTCAGTTTGTCAGGACAGGACCCTACTGCTAGGCGAGGAGCACCCACATTGTCATCTTGTCCTTCCCTGGCTCAGGAGCCCAAAATGTCCCCTGCCATTTCCTGATGATAAGCCAAAGGCCTCTGCCCCCACCGAGGTCTTTCCGTCTTCCATCAGCTGCCCCCTGAGTCCTACAAACTCCCTGGACACTTCGTCATCCGGGCTGCCCACTCTGTGTGGATTCTCTTTGCATGGTCTAGTTTCATCACTCTTGGTACAATATATTTCCTTAAAATTGCTCTCAGGCCTTTTCTTCCCAAGCAAGTGAAAATGCCTAAGTGCATGGCCTGTGCATTTGTTTCCCCCTCTACGGAGACACCTTGCACCTAAAATCCCCTAAGCATAGTAGGTACTCAGTATGCCTGTTGACACATGGGCTTGACATAGCATCTAGGTTTATTTATTTGTTTGGCAGCAAGAGGTCACAGAGCTCAGCCTCTGAGAGCATGTTTTGTTCCTAGTGCAGCACAGCCCTCGTTTTGAAGCTACCAGAAACAAACTGCCACCCACACATAAGGAAAAGGGATTGCTGTACATGCAGGGGAACGATAAGTCAATAAAGGGCACTGTTGTTTTCAATGCAGCCCAGTTATATTTCATGCCAGTGGCATGTTGGGAATGAAGAGAAACAGCAGAGACCCAGGAAAAGCCGCTACTCCTCCCCGTCTCCACATTCTCCCTCAGCACCGACATCTGGTAAGAGGGTGTCACTCCAGCCACGATGATATAAAGAGAGCATCAGACACAAGGTTTCTTGTACCATCAGATCAGCACAGATTCCTTGGTGCTCTGAATTCCACCAGGATCCTGAGGCACAGCGATGCCCAGGGCCTGCAGGTGGGCTGGGAGAGAGTGTGTTAGGTGGACCCTACTGCAGAGCCCTGGATCTCTAGGCCAGATCGACTTTCCCAGAGAGCTTGTTAAAATGCAGATCACTGGGCCCAGCCCAGTTTCCGATCAAGCCAGCCTAGGTGGGGCTCTGAACTGGTTCTAACAAATTCCTGGATGATGCTGATGCTGCTGGTACGAAGGTTTCGCTTTGAGAACTACATCTCCGACGGCAGAGTAGGGGTGTGCAGGACAGCTTAGGAGGGCTGTCAGGTCCCAGACAGCCCCAGAAGCAGTGCTGTCAGCCCCAGCTGGTGTGACATGCGCCAGTCAGCTGCGGTTCTACTGAGGGACAGCCAGCTCGACCCCACAGGAACCATGACAGGGTAACAGTGGGGCCTCTTTCAAAGAAGGAATAGTGGCAGCCCTGCTTTCCCAATAGGCGGCCCTTTCACTGAATTCCATAAAAACTTTGTGGGGACCCTTCCTCAAATGAACACAAAACTATCCCTGTTCACCAAATCTATTTTAATGGAAAAAAAAAATGGTCCTATTCATGTTAGAAAGGGATATCTATTCATTGAATAAAAATGATAAACTATAGTGAAACAGAAGCAAGAGAACCAAGAAATTGACATAACCTCACATCCATAAAAGGCTGCTTTTGACATTTTGAGATTTTTCTGATCATCTCCACAGGATGGGGGACAAAGGGACTGGTCCTCTTGGGATTCCATTCATGCACCTCTCTGGTTCAAGTTCTCCCTTGCATGGGCAACCTCCTAATTTCAGGCAATGACAGGTCCCAGAGCTGCTCCACCTCCGAGGAGGCCCAGCCATAAATATCTCTCATGTGTGCATTTCACAGAGGGATCCCGGATAGGGACTGAGGGCATGTGCAGCTGCTGTCACTGGGCCTTAGTGCCGTCAGCTGCATGTCAGCCTAGGAATGGTGTCGGCTCCAGGTATTAACCTGTGTGAGGGAGAAATTGCGACAGCAATGGGAAGGGCCAGAGATGCTCTATTTGAAACGAGTGGCCACTTGGAAGTTTGCTGTGTGAATCTAGCAACTCTGAAAACACCAGTTTCAAGGATGGAAAGACTGACATGCATCTTTGAGGTAATGACCAAAAGCCAACAGGCGCCTCCCTTGCTCCACCCGTCTTCATTCTCCCATGACGCACTCACCCATCTTTGTGGTCATTCAGGGAAAGTACTCTGAGGGGTGAAGGCGAATGGCCAAGCTGTCTCTGTTGTTCTCTTGCCGGTGGTTAAGGTGCTAAATTGCCGTGGTTCTGATTTGTGAAATGGGGTATATGGATACTCCCTGTTTTAGTCCATTGGTGCCAATATAACAAAATACCTAGAGTCTGGGGATTGTATAAAGAACAGAAGTTTCTTTCCTACAGCTCTGGAGGCTGGGAAGGCAGAGATGCAGGGGCCAGCATCGGGGTCCTGTGAGGGTGGCTCTCTTCTCCCAAGATGGTGCCTCGGTGTTACATCCTCATGTGGGGAGGGGTGGGCAAGAGCTGAAAGATTCCTGACGCCTCCTTCAGAAGGGCCTTGAATCCCCTGCTCACCTCCATTGACGGCATCTGAGTTTCAAAGGGCCTCATTTGAACCACGGCTCATCATGGCTGGAAGTCTTACAGGGAGCCCTGGGGCAGGTCTCCTCCTCTGCCCTCAGTGTCTGTGACTCACCTTGACGGCAGTTGCTTGTCACCTGTCATTAATATCGAATCTTGGTTTGCTCTGCTCAGATCATGCTTCTGTGGATCATTGTGCTACAAGCAGCCTGGTCCCTCTCTTTAAGAGCAAATAAGTGTGAACACATGGATGTGAACAGCATAGTGATGGAGGGCAGGGCCTTAAGAATAGCCAAAGAAGCATGCAAAGTCAGTCTGAGGAAGGGCTGTGGGATAATATGAAATAAAGCTGACCTCTGTCCCAGGCCCCTATCCAGAGCTGCTAAAGCCCCTGGAACTTTCCAGGGTCATAGGTGTTGTTCATGATGAGCCCCTTGATAACCCCAGTTATGCTGACAGGTGACTTAGGATGCCAGTGGCCAGGAAGACCAAGTGATGAGAGGATTCAAGACTTGGAACTTCCAGTCCCACTCACCACCTCTGTGCGGGGAGGATCAGTTCTACAGAAACTCTTGGCCATGAGTCCTGGTTGCTGGGCAAGTGGGGGAACTGAGGGGAAGGTGCCTGCAGAGAGGGCATAGAAGACCTGCACTGCCCCTGTACTCTCCCCGGCCATCTCTTCATCTGATGTTCATCCCTACCCTTTAAAATGTCCTCTAGGATAGACCCATAAACCTCAATGTTTCCCCAGGTTCCACGAGCTACCCTAGCACATTAATCAAACCCAAAAGGGGTTTGTGGGAATCCTGGCTTATAGTCAGTTGGTCAGAGGTGCATACTGTTCCTGGCATTTGAGGAGGAACAGACTTGGGGTGCTGCTGAGCCCTCTACCTGTGGGACCCAACACTGTTTCCAGAGAAGTAGTATCAGAAAGTGGATCACAGGGGCCCAGTGGCTGAGTGCTGTAGAATTTCTTGGTTTATGGGGACACACACACACACACAAATACACACCTGGTCACAGAAATGTTCTGTGTTGACTCTGTGAGTAGAAAGAGAAAGAATGGCTTTTCCTTACTCCAGAGCGTGTATGGTGGTTTTGGAGAATCTGTTAGGTGCATCATTAGCTATTTGAGGTCTATCAAGAGAAGGAGTTCATCTATGTTGTTTCTTATGGAAGAACTTGGATTCGTATGGAAGTAAATGTAATAAGGAACAGATTGATATTGAAACATAAATCAGAAGCTCCCAGTCATTAGGTTTTATGAGAGTTTGAACGGACATGTTTCAGAAACATTGTAAAATGGATTCTAATATTGGAGGGAAAGTTGTCGTGGATGTTCTGTGAGGATTAGTAAGCCCTAGGATACAGCATGTACCCTTGTGCAGTATAAAATCATCCCATGCAGCGCCAGTTCATCCTGTTGTGTCTATTAGAATGATCTACTGGCTGATGATCTGTCGTCACTTTAAGTACCAGGGGTGGCTCAAAGCTGCTTGTCCTGTGAAAGGCTCTCCCCTGAGGCCCACATTTGACATACTCTCCCAAATCATTTTCTCACTTTCAACATCTGGTCTCCGTTACCATAACGCTCACTTGGATATTATACCCTCCAACAACTTCTGTCTTCTAGATGCCTCCTTTCTCCCAATCTAAATTTATTGATGTTTGTCCAAACTTAGATGAAAACTTGTGATCTTAAGAAGTGAAGCCTTTTGCTTTCCACATCTGGTGACTCCTGCCATGTCCTTCACACTCACATAAAGAGAGCAGTATAATAGGAGTGGTGTAAAGGACCCGTTCATTCCTGTGTGTGTTAGCTAATGGGTAGTATGTAAATCAGCATGTCTATTTTTACTTGAATGATGAGAATCCCGTGTTCTCCACGTGTGTGATCGTCACACTGCCTTCTCACACTTGCCTGTGCACTTTCCTATCTTCCTCGCAGTGGGCATACTTAAGGCAGGAAGCATATCTTTGATTTCCTTTGTTCTTGGGATGTTTTTCACTTTTTTCAACCCAAACAATGGTATATAATGAAAATTATTAGATGATGTTATTTCTATTTTCTGTGTTTTTTTAAAGTCTAAAAAGACAAATTTTCAATTTCTTGTTTGTCATTTAGTTCAATGGGAATAAACAACAAGCCTTTCTTCGTATCTGCTACCTTTTAACAAGAGAAAGGACAGATTTCTGTAACTATGTCGTAGTCAGGATTTGGAAATCGAGGCAATGTCCTGTTCCCGCCTTGACCTTTGCAGATGAGTTAGTGGTCAGCAGCTAGCTTGGCCTGCTGGAAGACCTGCTAGAACAGTTACACAGAAGGGGAGTGTGTCCGTAGGCATGCCGAGACTGCGCGAGCAAATCATTCTCAGGAGGTTTAGACTTTGATAGAATCACCATAGCAGTACCCTGCACACACACACACACACACACACACTCCACATCACACCTATATTCTTAGCTTGACACTGAGGACATCAAGAAGAAGAAAGGATATACAACTGTGAGTTTATTTTTAAAGAGAGAGTTATCTAGTTGTGTGTGTGTTTTTGGGGTTTTGTTTTTTTTTTTTTTTTTTTGGATGAAGGGACAGTACAAATGGCAAGATTTCATGGGGAACTATTTCCTATCTTTGCTGCGGCTTTTTTTTTTTTTAATCAGTGTTTATCATCTTGATATAACAGGCCCGTGTTCTGAACTGGGCTGCACTTCCTCCTGGTGCCCACTTAATCAGGAGTCCACCCAGGAAGCGCATTGAGATCTAACAATTGCCATGAAGTGTTGACTGCTTTGTGTGAATGACAACTTTGTTTAGAAGCAACTTTTCTGATATGTTTAACTTTCTACAAAATCTTTCTTTTTTAATTGTCTTATTACCAAGAGACAGTTAAGGCATCATGCTAATTTAGTGATTTTTAAATATTTTTAGGATGATTTTTATTCATTCATTGAAAATTTATCTTAATGTGTTGCATATAGGATCCCTTTAAAAGGCTTTGTGTATGGAGAACCTGTGATTGTTTTGGAAGATTTGAGATACAACAAAGAGAGAAAATAAAATGCGATCAATTAGAGTGGTAACAGGTAACACATCTAGCTTCAAATGGATTCTGTTATATTTGCTATTTATTCATATTACTGAATGTTATAATATTAGTTAATCTGGGTGCATACCTTATTGGCTTGCAATCACCTTTTCAAAATGTAGCATTTGTGTGCTTAGAACAAATTTTGTCCTAGAGATTGGTTTGGGGTGGAGGTTTCCACTGGACCTCTGGCACAGGTACCTCATAGCCATGGTCTTCTGGGGAAAGACAAGGAGTGTTTATATTCCCCTCTCTCTGAAGAACAAAACAAAAAGAGCTTTCATACACAATCATTTAAATGTAATTTACTCAGATAAATTTATTTTAGAGCTGAAATAAAATATATGCTAACAAGCAGCTCAAATTCCAGTTATTTTGATTTCATTTTAAATAATTTAAATTGGAGCTGAGGGTGTAACTCACAGAGCAAGTACTGACCCCTAGCATGAGCAAGGCCCTGGATTCAATCCTCAGAACCACAAAGAAAAAAAATATTTAAATTGTATTTCCAGTGAAGTGAGAAACTTTTAATGATCCTCACAAAGCAGTGCATATACAATAGTAGCAGATGCCACTTAATCCTATTGGATTACTATATTTAAATCACATGAGTAGCTCTTGTGGTATTTAAGAAATGCTTTTTTATTCATATCTGCCTCAACCTTTAAAACAGAGATGTCCAACAATGTAGCCACCAGTCACATTTAACTATTAATTCTAAATCTAAATTAATTAAAATGAAACAGAATTCATGTCAAGTGCTCAGTAGCCATACGTGGCTAGTGGCTGATGCGTGGGGCAGCACAGGGGTACAATATTTCCTCTAGTACTGAAATTCTTCACAAAGTGTCTTTATCCATTTCCTGCTGCTGTAATACCACAGACTGGGTCATTTATAATGAACCCAAATGCACTGGACTCACAGTTCTGGAGGCTAGAAGGTCCCAGGTGTGACACCAGCATCTGGACAGGGCCGGCTTGCTGCACCATTCCAGGGCAGAGGGGTGTGCATAGATGCTAACAAAAGAGAGGGACAGGGAGAGGGAGAGGAAGGCAGGGAAGGGGCCAAAGTCATCCTATTTTTAGGACTCTCTCCTGCAATACCTAGCCCACCCTGTGACAGCTCCAGTCCATTCATAAAGTGAGCTCCCATCCTAGCCACCTCCTGAAGTTCCTCTCAACCCTGTTGCAATGGGGATTATCTTTCCAACACATGAACTTTGGGGGACATATTGAAACCCCAACATTTCATTCCTGGCCCCCAAAATGCATGCCCTCCTTGCAAAAATGTATTCCATCCCAATAGTCCCAAAGTCTTAACTCATTCCAGGTCAATTCAGAAGTCCAAAGTCCAGAGTCTCAAGCAAATCAGATGTGGGTGAGACTCAAGGTTGGATTCATCCTGAGGCACCCTCCCCACAGCTGGGAGCCTGTGAGAACAAAGCAAGTTATGTGCTTCCACAGTGCAATGGCAGGACAGGATGGCATAGCCTTACCTTACCAAGAGGAGAAATAAGCAAGAAAAAAGGGGGATCTGGTCCCAAATCAGTCTAACACCCAAAGTGAAAGCAATGTTAAGTACTAAAGCTGAAGAATAATCTCTATTGACTCCATGTCCCATATCTGGGCACACTGGGGCAGAAGCTGGACTCCCAGGCCTCAGACCGCCCTATCCCAAAGGATTTGCTGGTCTCCATTCACCCAGCAGCTCTAGATGGTTGAGTTTAGTGCTGGTAGTGCTATTTGCATGCTGAAGGCTCTGCAGTTCAGGTCTTGGGGAATTCTCCAATCCTGTGGTTCCACTAGGAATTGCCCTAGTGGGGACTCTCTGACTTGGCTCTTCCCCTTTGAATCTCTGCATTCAAAGAATGCAAAGATGCATACTTTGAAATCTAGATGGAGACCAGCATGGCCCACCGCGTGTGCACCTGTGTGTCTGCAGGGTCAGCACTCCTGGTGCCCTCCACAGCTGCAGCAGGAGATGCTCCTGGGTCTGCTGAGCCATGGCTGGAGCAGCTCAGGAGCACTGCACTGGAATTCAAGGAATAGAGTCTCTTGGCCGTCCTGGGCCATGGATGCTGAGGTCCCACAGGTGCCAGTCTAGAAAGCTTGCCCTGAAGGTCTGAGCTTGCTTCGAGGGTCTCTGAAGTGCCTTTTGTGGTCATTCTTCCATTGTCTGGATGCATAGAACCTGGCTTTTTCCTGTCTATAGTAACATCTTTAGCGAACAGTTGCTTGATTTCATCTTTGCTATTCTCCCCTAACTGCTTTTGAAATTCTTTACCTGGCTAGCCTGGGAGTTTTCCAGTCTTTTCACTCTGCTTCCCTCTTAATGTTAAATTCCAACATTAAGCCACTTCTCTCTTTTCTCATTTCACTGGAAGCATCCAAAGACGTCATGCCACTCCTTGATGCTTTGCTGCCTTTTTTCTCCTAAGTTTCACCTCCCAGAAAGCCCAAGGGAAGGGACACAGTTCAGCTGAGTCTTTGCCAGTTTAAAACAAGGAGGCCTTTATACAATCATAAAGCTTTTTGTTTGGGTTTGTTACTGTAGTTTGGAGTCTTTGTGTTCCGTGGTGCTGGGGACAGAACCAAGCCTTATGCATGCTAGGCAGGTGCTCCACGCCAGCCCACAGGATGGCCTGTGCCAGTTTCCACACCTAGTCTTTCATTTCCACCCAAGACCTCATCGGAATTGCTTTTACTGTGCATATTTCCACCAACATTCAGATCACGGCTTCTTCAAGAACCCCTAAGAAGACCAGGCTCCCCTGACGGCTCTCATCTCCCTCCAAGCCCCTGACGCTCCATCCATGGCACCCTGGGTGTGTCCTAGCCCACTTCTCCACACTCCCTCAGCCTCTGCCCATCACCCTGCTCCAGAGCTGCGTCCACACCCTCAGATACCTGCCACAGCAACAGCCCTACTCTCGGTCCAACTGATGGTCTTACTCCACTGGAGCTGCAATAAACAGATGCCACAGGCTGGGCACTTCCTAAAGAGCATGTGCTTAGTTGTGGCCTGGGAAGGCCACGTTCAAGGGACCCACATCTGGCAAGGGGCTTCTTGCTGTGTCACTCCATGGCTAAAGGGCAAGAAGAGAGTGAGCAAGCGCAAGAGATGGAACCACAGCCTGGAGCCCTTCTGTAATCAGCTTTAATCATTCGTGAGGGCAGAGTCCTCCTGACTGAACACCAGAACAGACCCCACCCCCCATGCTGTTGCAGGGGATTCAGTTTCCAACACGTGGACTTTGGGGGTCACGTGCAAATCACAGCAGAGAGCGTTGCTGACGTGGCTCACCTCCCTGACCTCAGAGTCTGGTCTCCTGGCTGGACAGTGCCCCTTCCCCATGCTACACGTGGCCCCTGCAGCAGAGCAGCAGCATCTGTAGCTGTGGGGGCCGTAGAGACTCACTCCACGGCTGACAGGAACCTTGGGAAAGTTTCTCTTTTCTAATAAAGTGAATAACTAATGACTAAATGAGCTAATGTATCACGGATAATCAAAACCGTAGAAAGAGCTTTTTATACACTCAGTGTTACTGCTGTTACAGTTATTTTGAAAATGCTTATTGTAGGAATGGTTGAGTGAATGATGGTCTTAGTGCCACATCACTAAGTCCAGAAACCCCCCACAGAAACCTCCCATTATACATTATCTCTTTCTTTCTAAATCAAGCAAAATTAAACAAACTTAAGGGGAAAAAAATTAGGTCATTACAGTAGAAATAAAATTAAAAGAAGAAAAATTGTATTATTTATAATATTTGGAATATTTTAATTTGTTTAAAAGTTAATATAACTCTACAAAATAAAATTATAAAATGCTACAGTAGAATATAAAACAATTATCCTCTAAGCTTTACAACCAGATAGTAATTTTTAAGGATTTCTTTTTTAATTCACAAAACTTCTAAAACAAATCTCATATAGGCTCTGTGCACAATTTCATAGTCTCTTCTTCTCAATAAACATTGCACTATTAGAATTTTTCTATATAATTAGGAAAAACCATATTCATAACTAGAAACAGACATTTTTATAACCAATGCCAAGCATAATTTTAGACATTTAAAAAGTATTATGTCATTAAAAGAAGACAAAACAATCCAAAAATTAGATGTCAAGTAGACAATTAGATTCTTATATTTGATTACTTAAATAATTTTCATGATCTCAAAGATGAATTTTATTTTTAATTGAGAATATTTAGTCTGTAAATGTCTGAGCAAACAGCCTACAGAGCCCTTTCTGATTCCCCGGGAGTTTGGATCTGCTCATGAAGCCCCAGCTTTGGCAGAATAACTAAAGATCCTGACGAAGGTGAAGGATGAGAAGACCGATCTGTTGTCCTGTGGCACAATCATTAGAACGAAACTGAGACTCTATTCTCAAAAGAGAGAAAAAATTCATACATTTAAAACTACCTATAAAATGTATAGTGGAAGCATAGCACACTTAAAATATCTCTAATCCACTAATATTTCAACGAGACTACTAAGAACAGTGAATTTTTTTATGCTAATTAAATGACTGCTGTTCAAAGCGTGACATTTTAAAACACCTGTTTAGTGTATTTGTTATGTTGAAAATGTAAAAATAACACTTTACTATAGAGCCTTTACGAGCCATCCATATGCCCCAGTGTCCATATGGTCTTATAAATTTTGAAAGGCATTCTTTTCCTGTTGGAGAAAGACATGTTTCATTAACTCTCAAAGGACCACTTACTTAGTGGCCATTGTTCTTTCACCTTACCTACCGACGTCTCCTTAATGCACAATGTGATGGACTCCACAGGTGGTGGTAGCAAAGACCCACTCAGAACCAATCTCCATCTTTCTCTTCTGGCCGTGCAGATTTATTAAGCTTAAACACCTTCCATTTATTGCTAACATTAAAGTATGTAAATGACAAGTAACTAGTTTTCCAAGTGTTACTTTTTAAGTAGATGGTATAATATCCCACAGGAAATTCACCATAATATTGAAGTCAATATTTTTTAAACCTAAGCTATCTATATTCACTTTGTAGCTACCAAACATATGTATAAGACTAACAAGGAGATGGAAAAAAATTAGGAGGTTTCTGAGAAATACATGACAATCATGATTTAGATGGTGAAAATTTCTATAATTGTTTTAAATATAACTTCTATAAAAATACAGTTTTTCTCGTCTTTCTTAATTATTGTGAAATGACATTTAAGAATTGCTTCTCTGGCTGGTTTAATAGTTCTTTAAAGTGTAAGAACAGAGCAAGTGTCACCTGGAGTCCCACATAGATTCAGATCCTGCTTTTCTCTCATTTATTGATTCCTTCCCATGCACCTGCAAAGTCCTAGAACGGATGAGTAGGCCCCCACTGTGGCCATGGCAGCAGGGCCGGTGACAGCTGGACAACATGGTGGCATCGTATGAGAGGAGGGACCCCCAAAGGGTTATGGAGCACTTTGGTGGGCATGTGACCCGTGAAGACCAATCAATAACAGCCTCCCTCAACGAGGGAGCCCAAAGCTGAGTTCTGAAGGAGTAGGGTCCTGTGTGGGCAAAGGCAGGGGGTACGAGGGAACACTCAGAGGGACACATTAGCCCACGGGCTGAATTCCAGAACTGAGGCAGTGGCCGAGAGATGCAGTGACGGGAATCAGGCCAGGCTGGCAGGGACCCAGGGACAAATAGGCTGGTTTTAGATCCCGCCAGCTGGGCTCTGAGAAGCTTCCGAATGTGTGAAACAAAGGTGTCATCCACTGATCCATGGTGTGATAGGAGACCAGTGTGGAGAAGGACTCGAGGCACACAGACAGGACGGGGGTCCTCACTCCCCCTGAAGCAGTCCCACCCACCTGGGTCCATTCCTGAGACCATGTTCTGGTTCAGGAGACCGATTAGAATGCAGAAGCCTTTGAATTTGGAAGTTTGGGTGTTGTAATATGATGACTGAGTTAGGTGATGGCTGTCATGTACCAGGAGAGGGAAGTGGGGCTTCTTTAGATGCTGTCCCTCAAATGACCCTGTGGAAAGTCATTACATTACCCCAGAAATGACTGGGTACAGTTAAGAAAGGGTGATTATAATGGCAGACCATCGGGAGGTAGAAGTGAGGAGGGGGACAGAGAAGGAGAGGAGAGATGCCAGTCTGTGCACACTGAGGCAACCCGTTGCCAGCATGTGGGGTAGGCCAGAATCTTGGAGGTGTGGTTAGAATAATGGGCTACCTCACCCTGGTGAGGGCAGGGGGGCATGATAAGAGGGTGTCCAGTGAGTGTTAGCAGGACCATGACATGATTGGAGCTGTGCATGAGCAATATCAATCAGGCCACGGAGGGACAGCTCAGCAGGCACCGTATGTACCATGGCCACTGTAGAAATATGGAGCACAGGAATGGGAAAAGAAGTGGGTTGGCCACGTCTAATCCCCTCAGGTGTTCTCCATCTGTCCCTTTAGCTGGACAAGGTGGAAAGGGCTAGGGGCAGGAGCCTTGCTGGGAACTTTACTTCTATTCAGTGCAGCCCATGCTCTAAGCACTTTTATTTCCATTTTACAGAGGAGAAAACTGGAGAGACAGAGAACTATTTTGTACCAAGTGCCTGCCATTTATTATTAGGAATTTTAAATCTCTTTTAATCTACCTAGTAACCCTTTGAGGCTCATGCAAATCCCTGTGAATAGGTCCAGTCATGTCATGATCCTGCTAACACTCAGGGTCTGGTGCTCAGGTGTGCTTGACGCCAAAGCCCCTTCACTATCAGCAGAATCCATGCCCTGCTGCAGGCCACCACTACCCAGGGAAATGGCAGTGCCTGGTCCACTGCCATTTGAACCCCAGGACAGTTCAATCAGAATTTTGGGGCCGGAGCCGCCAAATGGATATTTTTAGAAAGCACCCTGTTATTCTGAAGCACATGGAAAGGACACCACACTGCTGAGGGACCAAAGCCACCCTCTGGGGGCTGCGCGAAGAGGCCTGCTGCAGGAGGAAGAAGCATGGATCCCCAGGGTAACCAGATTCAGAGGCCGAACGAAAAAAGAGAAGCCTGGAAAGGTCTTCTTCTTCCAGGGCATGTTTGAAATGTTAGGTTTAGATAGAGAATGAGGGAACCTGAGGATGGACAGCCACCTGAGCCAGGCTGTGGGGGGACGTGAGGTTGGTGAGATGACAGGGCCACCCACCAAGGATGGGATAGCTCAGGCTGGTTCATGGGCTGAAGGTCCAACCCACTGGGAGGATGCAGCCATTCAACAAGTATTGACTGGCCTCAGGCTCTTCTAGACACCAAACCAAAGGGGAAAATGTACCTATCCTGTGCCCTGCACTCTGGCCCATGGAGACTGACCAGAGCCACAGGAATCAGGTAATATAGAGCTATGGGATTCATCCTGAGGCCCCCTCCCCATAGCTGGGAGCCTGTGAGATCAAAGCAAGTGTCATGTGCTGAGGTCGTGGAAATTTAGGATGAGGGATTGAGAGCTGAGAAGGTGTGACCCACTTCCACAAAGTGGGTCCATCCTTGGAGATTTTCCTGGAAAGATGGCGCTGGAGCAGAGACTGGCAGAGAGGATGAGGGAGTCACAGGCTGTAGGAGATAGCCCACATACGTGGTATGCCATCTTGGATTTTCCACGTACCAGTCTCATTCCACGGAGAGATTAATGCTTGGCCCTGTGGCCAGCATGTGCTCTTGCTAGGACTTTTCCCCCAACCAGCCATGCAGTGGTTTCTCACTCTGTTTTTTTGTTTTTCTTTTCTATTATGGAAAAGAGAGTTAAACAGTGTTAACATCATCTTCTGCTGGCTATTCAAGTAGTGAGTACATAGATCCTCTTGGTCTCCTAACCTCCATCCAGCATGGAGGAGCACANTTTTTTTTTTTTTTTTTTTTTTTTTTTTTTGTATTTCATTAATGGCTGGTGGTCCTGATCATTGTTCCATGTCCTTATTTGCCATCCTATCTCCTTTGAAGAAATGTCTGCTCAATTTTTTTATCCATTTTTGATTTGGGCTTGTTCATGTATTTGTTTTCTTACTATGGAAACTTCAGAGTTTTTTGCATTTTCTGTAAATAAGTCCTTTGGTAGGTACATGACTTGTAAATATTTTCTACCAGTCTGTAGTTTATCTTTTCATTCTGTCAATTGTATCTTTTGCAGAACAAAATATAATTATGATGAAATCCAGTTTATTACTTTTTTTCTTTATGACTTATGTTTTAATATCAGGACTAAGAAGGCTCTGATTAACCCCAGATCAGGAAGATTTTTTTCCTGTGTTTTCTTTTAAAAGTTTTACAGCATTTACATTTACATCTTGCATTTATTGTTTTATTGTGGTAAATTACATAAAGCATAAAACTTACCATTTCGATCATTTTAAGTATGCAGTTCGCCAACACTGGTTGGCCACCATCACCACCACCATCTCCAGGACTTTCTTCACCTCCCCAGAAAGAAGCTCTGCACCCTTTACACAGCAGCTGCCAGTCATCCGGCCCCACTGCAGCCCAGAGAAGTGTGGCTTCGCTCTGTCCCTAGCTGTGCGGAGGGCAGGCACCTCCTGAGTGGAATCACGTAGGACCTGTCCTTCTGTGGCTGGCTTGTTTCACTTAGCTCAGTATCTAGGGTCCCCCAGCTGCCTCACTTGTCAAAGTCCCCTCCCCTAAGGGCTGCGCAGTGCTGCACCCTCTGGTGGCCACTGTTGGTTCACCCGTCCTGTTCATCATTGCGCACCTGGCTTGTGGCTTCCGTCTTGCATATTTTTTTTTTTAGTTGTAAACAGATACATACCTTTATTTTATTTATTTGTTTTTACACGGTGCTGAGGATGGAACCCAGGGTCTCACACATGCAAGGCGAGCGCTCTGCTGCTGAGCCTAGCAGCCTCTAGGGTTGTGGTAAGATACTATTTTTGAAGTTCTAAACATTCATTTTTTTCACCAGTTTTGTTAGGCTTTCTGTCTTCTCTTTAGGCATCTTTTCTGTTACAGAACCTGATTTTCTTGTGTCTAGCAGTTAGGCATCTACATTTCTTTTTTTAAAGCTACCTTGAATAACTGGAAAAAAATGAAATATAGGTTCATTTTAAAAGATTACAGGTAACCAAATTATTTTGAAAAGATAAAAAGCCAGAACAGGCCAAGCACGGTGACAAATGCCTGTAATCCCATGGCTCAGGAGGCTGAGGCAGGAGGATCGCCAGTTCAAAGCCAGCCTCAGCAAAAGGGAGGCACTGAGCAACCCAGTGAGACCCTATCACTAAATAAAATACAAAAAAAGGTTGGGAATGTGGCTCAGTGGTCAAGTGCCCTGAGTTCAATCCCTGATATCCCTCCCAAAAAACCCAGAGCTATTCTCAATTACTATCGAAATAAATCACAGCAAACTAAGTAAAAGAGTGTGTCACACTGACTTGGGCACTGTCCGTGGCATTCCCATGTGTAAGCAGCTCACCAGAAGATGCTCCCTACTGGGACCCTCAGAGAAAGTTCCCAGACATTCACTGTTCAGAGTTCCCAAAGGGTTTTTGAAATATGTTTTATTTATAAATAAAGGTATATCTTGAAAGTAGAATAAAGACACTGACTTGAAATGTGTCTTGAAACGCTGACTTCTAAATGCATATGAATTACATACTCAGCAATTGTGCAGCTTCATTATTATTTATTTACCATGGAAAAAAATCGAGGCACATTTTTTATACACAAACCATATCAAGCAATACTAGTTAATACCTACACCTAAATTTTTAGCTAGTTATTAGGAATTGATTATGGCACTGAAGAGGATACAGTTTAATGATTTATAATTTTGTAGTAAGTTATAAAGAAAAAAAACGATGGATGATGTGACTAGGGCCTAATCTATTTCCTATGGATATTCTTTATTTAAAAAGGTCTTGCTTTCAATACACGTTTTACCAGCAACCCATAACTGAGGTATAAAAAATCTACAGCTTTGTTTCTCCAGCTTCAGTTTGCTTATTACAAGAAGTTCAGAGGGAAGAAGTGTGACCGTGGGGACCTCCCCTTCTATTGCCCACAGATGGAAAGCAGGGAGTGACAGAAAATGGCCTTCAATATGGAAAAAGATGGTTGTGTTCCTCTGAGGCTGAGTATGTTTCTGTCTAATGCAAAGAGAGAACAGTTTCCCCGAGAGAGCAAATCGTAGGGACAGTTAGAATATCGGTGGCATTTACCGTGACATTTTTCTTCTTTGATTACTTTGATTTCCATCACCTTTCTTAACTTGTAGAGATCAACAGACACACTTACAGGAATGATGGGTCACTAGAAATTGTTCATAACAAATCTCACAGGTTTCTTTTTTCCATTTCCAGAAAAGAATGTGGTCTTTGGTAAGATATGCTCTATCTATACAGACAACTAAGACGAAGCGCCCAGCGGCCTCGGCCTCCACAGTTTGGAATCTACCCATCCTGTAGAATTTCTTTTAAAGTTCCAGGTGTGATCAGGTCTCCATTTTACCTTTGCTTGGCTGGGTTATGTACTAATACCAGGCTTGAGAAAACCACAGAGTGGATTGCAATTTCAATCTCATAATTTCCTTCTCTTAAACACTGCAGGAGAGAATTTCTTAGGGCACAAATGTCCTCCTTCGGTGTAAATGGGAGTTCAATAAGATCTGGCCCAGCGTTCGAATGTCTTATATCATGATCACAGGTCATAAACGAATGTTCTATTTGGCTTTCATTGGAAAAAATGACCTTAAATGGTTCTCTGGCTAGTGGAGAAATTTACAGTTGGGCCCTGTTTCAGCCCAACTGCACTGAAGTGGGAGGGAAGGTGGGAGAGAGGTCTGAGGAACTCAGGGAGCGTGAGATCTTAGAAGATGGTGCCAGCAATGACCCAGAGCCTACTGGTCCCGGAATAAGAGCCAAGGAAAAGAAAGCAGGCCCAGGTTACAGCCCCCTGAGTGCAGCCCAGGCCCAGCAACATGGTGTCCAGTGGGGGTCTCTGAACCCCTATGACCAACACACAATTGTAGATGATGGAGGTAAGGGAAATTGAAGGACTGCGTAATTCTGAAATACTTCAATTGAAGTGTCTGCACATTTTGAGAATGTGCAATGTGTGAAGTTTCTGAGTGTGTGTACCCAGGGGAAATCTGTGAAATCACCTTCCCATTCAGAATAACAAGCATTTCCAACACTCCCAAGAGTTTCCGTGGTGGTGGTCCTCTTTAGAATCTCCTTTTTCCTAGACCTCCCTGCCTTCCCCCACCCACGGGCAACTACCCATGTGCCTTGGTGGATGACTTTGCATTTCCTAAACTTTTACATGAATGGAGGAACACGGCATGCACTCTTACCTCGGCCAGCTTCTTCCACTCCTCAAAATTAGAGTGACATATCCGTTATTTAGATTATATGGAAGTTATCCAAGTCATAACACCTACCAATAGCATAGTTCATCCCTTTCTACTCACTCCACTGTATGGATGGATCAGTTCCTTATCCTTTGCTGCCAGTCTGTTGACTGTTGGTGGCTGTTTGGGTCATTTCCAGGTTAAGGATCTTAAAAATAAAACACTATTCATAGACAACACTATCTATAAGCGTACACTTTAAATTTTACTGGGTACAGAGTAGCCGGGTCATATGGTAAAATTTATGTTTAACTTTTTAGGAAATTGCTAAGCTATTTTGCAAAGTGGTTGTACCATTTTACGTTTCCACTGCAGTAAAATGAGGATTCTCGTTCCTTCACACAACACCTGTCTGGTCTGTTTACATTTTAGCTGTCCTTGTAGGTAGATAGCAGTACAGACTGGTGGTCTTAATTAGCATTTTATTAATGAGTAATGATGTCAAGCGTCTTTTCCTGTTCTTATTTGCCACCATTGTGGATTTTTTGTTTCGTTTTGTTTGTTTTTTATGAAAGTGTCCATTCTAATTTTTTCCTTATTTGAAATAAACTCTTTATTATTGAGTTTTGGGTATTATTTCTATGTTCTGATTACATGTCCTTTATCATTTATATGAAAACATTTTCTCTCAGTGGGTGGGTTGTCATTTTAGTCTTCTAACAGTGTCTTTCAAAGAACAGATGTTTTAATTTTGATGAATTCCAGTTTATCAATTTGTTCTTTTACGGGTCATGCTTTTCTGTCTTCTCTTAGAAGTTCTGTCGTTTAGAGTTTTACTTTCAGGTCTATTATCCATTTTGTGCTAATTGGTATGAATCAAAGTTTACTTATTTGCATATGGGCATCAAATTATTCTAGCACTATTTGTTGAAAAGACTGTTGTTTCTCAACCGAAATGCCTTGTATCTTTGTCAAAAATCATTGTCCACAGATGTGAGTCTACTTATGAATTCTCACATCTCTTTATTGATCTTCTTGCCTATCACTGCACATGAAAACTGCATATTTTGATAACTATAGTTTTTCAGTAAGTCTTGAAAACAATTAGTGTTATCCAGATTTCTTTTAAAAGATTCATTCTAGGACTTTTGTGCTTCTACATAAACTTTGGTATCGTTTTGTCAGTTTCTAAAAAAAATATATAGGCAGTGGGGATTTTAATTGGGAGCATATGGAATCTATGGATTTTTGAAAAAATTGTCATTTTCCCAGTATTGATCCTTCTGACCCAATAATTAAGATAGCCTTTAATTTCTCCTAGGAGTGATTTAATGTCCTCGTTTGCTACTCTATCACGTCATTTCTGACAGTTCACCAGGGGCTGTGCTTTCCTTTGTTTTACCTGCACTCCCTGCTATGATGTTTTGCCTCAACACAAGCCCAAAAAGCAATGGTGCCAAACAACCATGGAATGAAACCTCTGAAACCGTATGCCAAAATACAACTTTTCTCCTTAGGAGTTGATTATCTCAGGCCTTTTGTCACAGCAATGAAAAGCTGACTAACGTATCTCTGGCACTCCGTCCTGCAAACTCCTGCTTTGATCTTCACCCAGACATGCAGCTCCTCCTCCTTGACACAGGGAGTCTCCAGGTTCCACATGGGCCTCCCCTGCCTGTGCCACAGTCTGGAACCTCTCTCTCCAGGGAGCAAGCTGAGTAAGAAGGCTCAGCAATTCGCTCTGTCCCTACCTGAGCTATAGCAATCTTATAAACCATGGAACCATGGTATTATTATTTTTTTCTTTTTTGAGGGAGGGGTTTGACTTATTTTCAGGAAGGAAAGTAAGTCTAGTTCCTGTTATTCCCTGTTGGTCAGAAGAAGCGGTCCAAGCGCACATCGTCTTAATTAAATTGGTAGAAATGAATAAGAACCTTGGTAGCAATAGAAGTACACTTCTGGACAGAGTCAGGTTTATGAAGGGAGCTTTGTAACATCCCCAAAGAGAATTTGACAAGACTGGATAGTTCAAGGCCCTTTTTCCTTACTGTTTTTATAAAACTGGTTCTTCCTAGTTATGCACAACGGTAGAATCTGTTTTGATAAAATTATGCAAGCATGGAATATATCTTATTCTAATTAGGACCCCTTTCTTGGGGGTGGGCAAGATGGTAGGGTTCACTGATGTGTGTTTTCACATGTTAGATTTATTCTGTCGTCTTTCCTATTCCCAACCTCTCCCTTATTTTCATTCCCCTTTGTCTAATCTGAACTTCTCTTCTTCCCCTCCCCTAAATTTCACTTTTAGCTGATTCATCATTAGAAATGCAAACGATTCATGGGTGTAATTTGGTATATGTGCTACTTTGCTGAATTCATTTATTATTTTATTCATTTATAAGTTTTAGAAGTTTCCTGTAGAGTTTTTTGGGTCTTCTAAATGTAGAATCATGTCGTTGGTAAACAGAGATAGTTTCGGCTCCTCTTTTTTCTTATTTATATCCCTTTAATTTCTTTCTTCTAATTGCTCTGCCTAGAGTTTCAAGGACTATGTTGAATAGAAGGAGTGACAGAGGACATCTCTGTCATGTTCCAGTTTTAGATGGAATGCTTTCAGTTTTTCTCTGTTGAGAATGATGTTGGGAGGAAGTTAGGTCACTGGGGACTTGCTCTTGAAGGGACCTTGGGACCCCAGCCCCTTCCTGTCTCTTTGCTCCCCATACACCAAGAGCTGAGCAACTTTGTTTCACCTGCACTCCCTTCTCTGATGTTCTGCCTCAACACAAGCCCAAAAGCAATGGTGCCAAACAACCATGCACTGAAACCTTTTCTCATATTTAGCTTTTACAATGTTGAGGTATGATTCTTCTAGCCCTGGTCTTTCTAGTGTTATAAAGATGATTGGATGCTACATTTTGTCAAATGCTTTTTCTGCATCTATTGAGATAATCGTGTGGTTCTTGTCTTTAAGTCTATTTATGTGATGTATTACATTTATTGATTTCTATATGTTGAACCAGCCTTGCATCCCTGGGATGAACCCCACTTGATCATGGTGCACTATCTTTTTAATATGTTTTTATAATGTGATTTTCCAGTATTTTATTAAGAATTTCACATCTATGTTCATAGGGATATTGGTCTCAAGTTTTCTTTTCTATATGTGTCATTGTCTGGTTTTGGTATCAGGATGATACTAGCTTCATAGAACAAGTTTGAAAGGGTTCCCTCCTTTTCCATTTCATGGAATAATTTGAGGAGGATGGGTGTCAGTTCTTCTTTAAAGGTCTAATCAGAGTTCAGCTGATGTTGATTATTATCTGTTTCATATTTATTTTGGTATTAGTTCTTCTTTTTCTAGGGCTTTGAGATGTAATGTTAGATTATTTATTTGGTGTCTTTCCATTCTTTTAATGAATGAGCTCAATGCCATGAAGCTTCCTCTTAGAACAGCCCTCACAGTGTCCCAGAGGTTTTGATATGTTGTATCACTATTCTCCTTTATTTCTAAGTATTTTTTATTTCACCCCTGATTTCTTCTGCTATCCATTCATCATTCAATAGTGAATTATTTGGTTTCCAGTTGTTTGATAGTTTCTAATTTTTATCTTATTGTTGATTTCTAATTTTATTCCATTATGATCTGATAGTGTGCAGGGTATCATGTCCATTTTTTGTATTTTCTAGGAGTTTCCTTGTGGCCCAAAATGTGGTCTATTTTAGAGAATGTTCCGTGTGCTGCTGTGAAGATATGTTCATATATTGATGGATAAATATTCTATACATGTCTGTTAAGTCTAGAATGTTGACTGTATTATTTTTA
Source organism: Marmota marmota marmota (assembly GCF_001458135.2). Taxonomy (NCBI): domain Eukaryota; kingdom Metazoa; phylum Chordata; class Mammalia; order Rodentia; family Sciuridae; genus Marmota; species Marmota marmota. The sequence continues at coordinate 6,371,519 of NW_025999983.1, forward strand.
GTTCTGTAGTTTCTTTATTTAGTTTTTGTTTGGATGGTCTATATAGTGTGGAGAGAAGTGTGTTAAAGTTACCCAGTATTAGTGAGTTATAGTCTGTTTGATTCTTGATATTGAGGAGGGTTTGATGTATGTAGCTGCCTATTATTTGGGGCATAAATAATTAAGACTATTATTTCTTCTTTTTATATGATTCCCTTCAGGAGTATGAAATGGCCTTCTTTGTCTCTTCTGATTAACTTTGGTTTGAAGTCTACTTTGTCTGATATGAGGATAGAAACCCTGCTTGTTTACAAGGACCGTGTGAATGACATGTTTTTTCCCATCCTTTCACCTGCAGTCTGTGGTGAGTCTCTGGAAGACAGCACATTGTTGGGTCTTGTTTTTTGATCCAATCTGCTAGTCTGTGTCTTTTGATTGATGGGTTTAAACCATTTACATTCAGTGTTATTATTGAAAGTGCTTTTTATTTCCTGTCATTTTGTTTTATTCTAGTCTTTAAGTTGAATTAGATTCTACTTTGATTGAGTATTCTTCTAGTGCTGTTTTTCCCTCTGCTAGTTTTCACTTTTATTCTCCATTCTTCTTCATGACATATTTTATTGAGTTTAGTTTGTAGTGCTGGCTTTCTGGTTGGCAATTCTTTCAACTTTTGTTTATCATGGAAGGTTTTTATTTCATCCTCAAATCTATAGCTTAATTGTGTTGTGTATAGTGTTCTTGGTTGGTATCCATTTTCTTTCAGAGCTTGGTGTATATTATTCCATGATCTCCTAGCTTTTGCCATCTGGGTTGAAAAATTGGCTGAGATCTGGACTGGTTTAACTCTCAATGTGATGAGTCATTTTTCTCTTGGTACTTTTAAAATTCTGTCCTTTTCCCCCATTCCTTTGGAGATCATATAACACTTTCTTTTCCTTGTTTCTGAGTTGAATTACAAAGCATTTCTATGAAAAAAATGCTCAAGTTAAATTCATGGGTGGGGGGTATACAGTATATTGATAAAGCAAATTGGAGATTTGGGGGAACTTGCTCATATTTTGTGGATGCATTATGCATTTGGAGTCCATAACCAAAAGGAACATGCAAACACTACATGCTTTCACTGAAATAGTGAGTGCCCGGACCCTGGACAGAAGCCAGCATTCATGTGTGTATAATGACGTTCCTCTGCTCCACATCCAACTGGGGCTGGCAGCACCTTGATATCCTTGAAGCCACAGAGACTTTCAAGGTATCCTGCTGCACTCTTTCCTCATGAGGCTCAGTACCCCCAGCCTGCTAGTTCCTTAGCACCAAGAGGCAAGAGAATCCTAATATCAGATGTGAAGTTTGGTCACTGTGGGCCGTTCTCCAACTGATATGACACATGAGCTGAATGTTTAGGAGGGACAAAGCTTTATGCTTCCTAAGCTGGGCTTCTGATACAGTGGCGTTATAAGGGTTGATGTTTGTAATCTCCACCTTTGGGTACAGAAGGAGAGCCAACAACACCACAGCATGCCCTTTACAATATCAGCTGTTATTTCTGGGCTCCCTGTGAATGGCTAAAAAGAGGGCTGAGAGTCTCTCTGCAGCAATGAGGGGGCCATTACTTCTAAGAATCCCCTCTCCTCATGGTCACTATGAACAAGGCCTCCCACAGTATTGCAGATCTAAACCTGACCTCTCTCAAAGTCCAATAAATTCATCTCTAATATCAACAACCCTTTATCTTTATTGTTGATCAGTTTGTTTCTCTGAACTGACAGTGTGTAAAATATACTTTGCCTACCCAGGACTGATCAGCAAAATTGAAATGTTTTTTTTTTCTCTCTGTTCTTTAATCTTTGCAACCATAGATTGGCTAAATATTTGCTTCCAAACACATTTTCATTGACCATCATCTAGAAAAACTTAATTCACCATGACCATGAAGTTGAGACTGCTTTTTAATTAAACATCAGGAAGGCACAAATACTGAGACTCAATCCCTGGCATTTTCTAATGTAGGACAGTTGTCCATGTCAGAGTCGGTGTTCATGAAGACTGTTTCACATTTTTAGTTTTTGTGTTTATTCCTTTTTCCCAATTTTGTAGTTTTAAATGAATCCCTCCTAACAACCACTTTTGAAAACTGTTCCAAGAGCTCCTCTCCATCTCACGGACTCATAGGCTGCAATCCCATGCCCAATAACTTCAGTGAGGCGCAAGCTTAATTACCAAACATGCCAGTGTAAGTCAGTATCAACCAGAGATTCTGATATGAGACATTAAATTAATTGTCATTAAGGAAATTAAATGAATCAATTAAAATGAGAATGCCTCAAGTTTCAAATATGTATTTAAAGATCTGCATATTTAAGATCTCTAAAAACAATGTGGAAAAAAACCACACAATACAAATATGTAGCTAGACTGCAGAGGGATAGTCTAACAGTATAATAGATCTCATAAATCAACAAATTCAAAGTAATTTATGATGGAGAAAGTAACACAAACACATAAAAATACCATACAGTTGAAACAAAAGTCAATTATTATCCATCCATCAAAGCAAATGTATATTGAGGATGTCAATTTGTGTAAGAGAACAGAGTTAATAGTATACATCTTATTATGTTGATATTTTTAAAATATTGAGCACATACTATAGAACAGGCACCGTATTTGTCATTTTATTTAAGTATTTCATTTAATTCTCACATAACTGTGAAGTTGGCATGATTATACCTGTTTGGGTTTTTTTTTTTTTTTGACCAGGGATTGAACCCAGGGGTGCCTAACCATTGAGCAACATCTTAGCCCTTTAGAGACAGGGCCTCACTAAGTGGCTCAGTGCCTCACTAAGTGGCTCAGTGCCTCACTAAGTTGCAGAGGCTGGCTTTGAACTTGCAATCCTTCTGCCTCAGCCTCCGGAGCCACTGAGTTTACAGGTGTATGCCACTGCTCCCAGTGTGATTATGCCTATTTAACTGAAGACATGCTGGAGGTCCAGAGAGGTGGAGTGGCTTGACAATTCAGAAAGCTAGGGGCTGGGGGGAGAGTGGTGCTAACTATACCTTTCTTGAAGTTAAGAATTGGGATTGGCTTGTCATCTGGGGAAAAGCTAGGCAGAGAGTAGGAATTAACTGATGAGTAATTAGACAAAACTGAAATGAGGAGGGGTCTGCCAGGTCCCAAATCCTGTGCTCCTCAACTGTGTATGAAATGCTTACAGATACTGATTGAGCTTATAAATATTATTTTTTACAATAAAATCAGAAAGAAGTGCTGCATCAGTAAGTATAGCATTAATTAGATCAGTTTACCACACATGTTCATAACTATGCTCTGTGCTTCTGATATAATCTTAAAAGGAAATAAAACTTTAGTAAATGTAATCACATGCAAAATTGAACATCCCTTATTCAAAATGCTTAGGACTAGATCTTTCAGATTTTGGAGCCGTTTGGGGATTTTTTTTCTTTTCTTTCTTTCTTTTTTTTTTTTAGAATATGTGCATAGACTTTACCAAGTAAGTATCCCTAATCAAAAACTCCCAAATCCAAAATACTTTGAAATCTGCAAATTTTTAAAATTCATATCAGCACTCAAAATTTGGACTTCAGAGTATTTTGGATTCCAGATTTTTAAATTAGGAATGCTCTGCCCATATCCATATCTCTGTCTTCAGCTGTATGCTTGCACGAACGTGCACACACACGTGCATAGATGCACACACATGCTCACACATGCACAGCACTAAAGCCATTACATACATAGAAAGGTCAAGGTTACCCCCCAAGTTGCCCACTAAATATATTTTATTATCAAATAGCTTTACACCTTTGAAAAAGAAGCTAGGGATGTTTACATTTTGTGTTCTTAAACCAGACACGTTGACTATTGAAAATCTGAAGTAATAAAATGAATGGTCTGGCCAAGTTCGACATTGTCTTTGGGGGTTTAAATAAATTGCAGGCTGCTTGACAGAGTTCTTCCCTTTCTTAAGTTAATAGAGTTTGGTTCCATAGTGTAGAAACTTTTAATATCTGGCTCAAATATTTTCAGCCTAAAAGCACAATGTCAGTCCCTGAGATGTTCATTTTGAATCAGGGCCCTGAAGAGCAGGGGCCTCATCACACTGGAAAAACAACTGGTTTCAAAATCGCATAATGCTTCATACCTTTTGTCGAACACCCTGTGGCCACCTTCAGCTTTGTGCCATAGCCTGGACTAGGCTTATGGCCATGAGCTGTGTCCCTCTTCTCTCATGAATGGGAAGAGGAAGGGGCATATACAGTGATGGTGGGTGTTCGTGCAGATGTGAGGCTACTCTGCTTTTATACATTTCCACCGAAGGGAATTCTGCAGCCTCCATCCATCACCAGGTCTCCTCCGTAATCAGAAAGGTGCTTCTCAGACCAGGCTATGGTTGAAGCTCACTCTTTCTGCTTTCATGGAAACAAAGAGCATCGAATCACTAACTTCTCTGTACTTTTCCTGTGCTCCAGGTTGACCATCTCATTCCCAGCCTTCTCTTCCCAAATTCTGGTCTCCCTTCTTTCTCTCCAGCAGCTGCTTCTATGGAGAGATCTCACATGTACTGGAAGAGATCTCCTCCCTACAAGGAAGTCCCTGCTGGAAATCGGTCTTTAAATTCCTTTTGAAGTGGCCCAAACTGTTCGTTCCATGGATTTAGGGCTCAAAAATGCAATGCCTTTGAGTCAGGTTGCCAGGTGAACTTGCCTTCACCCCACAGTGCAGGTGCCTGAGGTCTGGCGTCTGCTGAGAGCACGTTAAGTGGGGAGACAGCAAATGCCTCCACAGGGTGAGTACCAGGCTTATGACGTGTACAGAGGGCAAGGAAAGGGTTCAGAGGGGAAAGATCCAGATCATGAGATTAAAACCCTATGGGATCCGTTTTCTCTGTCCTTTGTTCATTACTTTAGAGAAAGCACCCTGATTTCAGTAAGTTGGAACCAATTTCTTTGGTTTCCAGAATGTTCTGCCTCCAGGGCCTTCCTGGGAGTTGTGCAGTTCCGTGTGGCCAGCAGAGGCAATCATGCTTTCCAACCCCATCCTCCCTGGACAAAGGCAGAGAGCGGTCAGGAGGACGTGTTGGCTGACTGGTCAATCTGTGGGCCTCTGACTGGGTCCGAGAGAGTCAGGTTTCACCTCGCGGTTTTCTAGAGCAGGCCAATGCCCGCACCCAGGAGGACCAGCGGAAGCTGAGTTACAGGGTGCGGCCTGGACGTGTGCTGTGAGCGCTCACCAGGAGATCCTGACACACCGTGGCACGTCGAGCACAAAGTGGCCAACCCACCCCACACTGCGTCTCCAACGCCGGTCCTCGTGGTCCTCGTGCCAGCCGCCAGGGAGGCCCTCACTCACCCAGTGCTCCTGGAGGAGTGTGAAATGCAAAGACTGAGTCCAAGAATGGGTTCCTGGGCATCCACAGTGGGAATCGAGATGTTCCACCTGTGTCTAGGTCTTAGTGGAAACTGAATATCAGGACGCAGTGGACACGACATGATTCTCAGGGATTTCTTATTCAAGAAAAGTGGTGGGGGAAACCATCTTTCTCTACAGCTAAATGTTTAAAAAATAGATAGTGGTTTTTGCTCAAATGGAGGGAAGCAGGGTTGTTTCATAGTAGTTTCAGGGTGCAGACTGTGTGCCTAATTGATTCAGAAACAAAAAAAAGCAAAAGGACGTTAATGTTCTGGATATTGTGCCACAATTAAAAAGTTAGAAGGAAAAATTACGTGTCAGTCCTCTGACCAGTATTTCACTGGATTCTTCTGAAGTCAGACTCCTTAGACGGTTGCTCTGCCGATGGGTCACATCATGGTTCAGAGGCACAGGCTTTTATTGTCTTCCATATTACATTGAACAAGGCTTGTCCAGGGCTATAAACTCTCCACAGAAGCGATAGTGGGGTAAATGAAGAATGCTCAATGATTTCTGTAACCTTTATATTTTGGTGGTGCTGGTGCTGAGTGCCGCGGGACTCCCTGTGTCTAGGGGCTGGGCCCAGCAGGCTGTTGTCAGTGTGTTTCACAGAATGTGCACGGGGGTTCCAGCCAGGGTATCGTTCCCCTTCTGACTGTTGAGGATGTCCTTCACAGATGTGCAAGGACATTTACAAGGATTTCTAGGCTTCTCTGTCAGCTGCTTAGTGCCTGTGGCTAATCTAACAGTGATATATGGTAAATATTTTCTTTTTCCCTTGCAGAAAGAGGGCTTAGAGGTATTTCTATGCATTGATTGAGCACATCGGGCTAGTATTTATTCATTCGAAACTTTGGAAATTGGCTGCACATCATTTAATAGCTGTGAACCAATTATAAGAAGTAATTATATGTAAGAATTTCCAAAAAATTAGGTCCAGGGTAGAAAACTTATCAGAAGGAGTTTAGTGATGATTAAATTGGGAAAAGCCTGAGTTGTTCATTATCTTATTAATGTTACACGAGATGTGGCTTTCCAATATTATAAGCAAATGGGAGCACTCCGTTATAACATTTCACTGCAGGGTGAGGTTGAACCCTAGAGTCACCGCTCCCAAACTCCTGCAGTTAGTTTTAATTGTATGCATCTTTCAGCAGAGATGGATCATTTTGAATGTCTCCCCCTGAGAATTCAAATACAAAAAGGTGCCCCAAAGTTGCCAAGTTCCATTACTTGTTCCTCCCATCTTGAACTTGACTGAGTGACAAAGCCACAAGTGCATTTCCCTTAATTGACATTCGTAAGTACCCTTTAAGGCACTTGGTAAAGTAAAACACTACGATCCTGTAAGATGACTGTTGTTTTTTTTTTTTTTAATTCGAAGACAAAAAGAAACATCTTTTGAAACAAACAAACAAAATCTATGTTTGCCAAGAGTGTTGGCACATACCTATAATCCCGAAGACTGGGAAGGCTGAGGCAGGAAGATTGCAAGTTCAAGAGCAGTCGGTGCAACGTAGTGAGACCCTTTCTCAAAATAAGAAATAAGAAGGGGTGGGGATGTAACTGAGAGGTAGAGCACCTCTGGGTTCAATCTCCGGCACCAAAAGAAAAGTCTGTTGGCAGTGCCCTGTGAAGATCACATTTAAATGGCATCAATCATGACCGGTATTTAAATCATTAGGACTGGTTTTCCTTATGGTTTACAGACTCTTTAGATCATCCTTTTAGTGTGTGTGTTCTTTTCAGATTGTAAAGCAATGCTTATTTTTATGATCAGGAAAAAACACTTTTTTATAATCATAAATACATCAACTTAAAATCAAGGACAAAAATTACCAGAAGTGCTAAAGCCAGTTTCACTTTAAAATATGTAGCGATGTGTACTCACTTTTATTCCTGAAGATTCTCACCTTTTCTCTTCCTGTGGTCATTAAGATGACAGCTTTTGCTTCTAACACTATATCCACAATTTCTCCCACAAAGATCCCCTTGAAAAACAGACTGTTAAGACTTGCAAAACCTATCAGAACCATGGCCTGCTTATTGTTTCTGGCTTCTCTTTGAAATCATTCAAGTTTGGGAGCTAAGGAGCGGAACATGTGCTTATTTTAGCAAGAGAAAGTAATTATGTTCACAATACTCATTTCAGGGGCAATTATAGTCTGAGGGTTTAATATTACTTTTTTTAGTGTTTCTTTGAAAACAGTGTGTAAAAGGAAATTGTTTTGTGTTTTTGCTACGTTTTCTCCTCCTTGGTATTTAATTGTAAGACTCAAGTTCTTCTGGTTATTGTTCTCCATAGAGCAAATGTACCCATCTATAGTGGTGCCACTGAAGCTCCCAGAGTGTGTCAGAGGCACGTCGGCCTTCAGTGCTCACCACACAGAACCTCTGCCCGCTCGTGGTTCAGGTGTCTCCATTGCCCTGATCCCTACAGAGTGTCCTCTGTTGACCTAGAGGGAGGAGAAAAATCCAGAAAGCTGGAGAGAGAATAAAAAGTGGGCACAGGCACTTACTCATCCACACACGGGCAAACCAAAACAATATAGTATAGTGGCAGTGGGATCCCAGACTCTTTATTTGCAGCTCACCCACCTGCTGAAACTTACTTGTAACCCCACAGTGGAGCCTGTCCACACTCTCAGTTGTCATGGACATGTGCAGAGCTGAGGTGCTGTCTAGAGTTGCTAAGTGCCAGGGGACTGTGACGTGCCCCATGGAGGAAGCATGCGTTAGAGAGGTTTCCTTCAGGCCTGAGTGCTGTTGGCTCTGGGTTTAATGTTAACAAATCAACGCTGTGTGTTAAATAAAATGCCTTTAAACAGAAGTGCATGTGAAATAAGGCTAGGTATAGATGGGTGGATGAAATGTCACCAGAGGTCCACAGGATCTAACCCTGCTTAGTGTATGCCAAATCAGTGTTGGCAGTAGCTTTAGGTACCGCAACTACCATAAATGGTAAGAAGTATAAAAATTATATATCACATTTGTACACCATTTGAGTTTTAAAGAGTAGGTTTTGAAAATCAAAAGTTCAATAATCAATTTACAATTTAAATGTATCAGAGGTCCACTTTTAAGGACTAGCATGGTAAAAATTTTCACAAAATAATGTTCACCCTAAATCCTCCCTATCTGTTCTGAATATTCAAGTTTTCACCCTTCAAGTTCCCTTGCAGCATAGTAGATGTGTGTTAGCTATGCTGCTGTAGCCAGAGACAGTTTTAAATATAGGCTCCAGACAGCCTGCACCTGCGGGCTTCAAAAATATAGATGCTGAAAGGCCGGCTGTCCACGTTAAGTAGATAATGGTTATTTCAGTCCCAGCCTGTCTTGACCCCCCCAACTTCAGAAAAGCTTTAGAAGCAGAACTTGTGGGTTGGATATAACCAGAGTTATAAGTAGAACTGGTCTGCACTAAGGCCTGGCCACGCTGCAAGGGTTGGCCAGACCTGGGAGCCAAGATCAGGCTGAGAAGCTGTTTATTCAGATCACTGAGCTCAGGAAGGGATGCAGTCAGGGATTAAACTGTCTGGTAGAGAAGGTGGAGGTTTCCAAGATCCACAGTTTAGGCCAAGTGAGAGATCAGGAGCAATAAGATGGATGGATGGATGGATGGGTGGGTGGACAGATGAAGGACAACTAGATGGATGAACAGACAGACAATAGAGATTTATTTTGAGGGATTGACTCACACAATTGTGGAGGATTAAAAGTCCGACAACCCACCATCTGTAGGTGGGGGAACTGAGAGCCTTTCAGGTAATAGCACTCATTCCAAGTCCAGTCAGAAGGAGTGTTGAGGACAGGAGACCCATGTCCCAGCTCACAACATCAGGCAGAGTGGATTCAGTGCCCCTCTGCCCTCAAAGGAGTGGATGTCACCACCCATCCTGGGAAGGACCATCGGCTGTACTGAGCCCATCAATTCAAGTGCTATTGTCTTCTGCAAACACCCTCACACACGTGATCTTCATCCAGATGTGTGAGCAGCCCGTGATCCAGTCAAGTTGACATATGAAATTGTCACACAGTTCAGAGTGGACCAGCAGGTGAAGGGCCAAGTCCAGGAGGGCCACGCCTCTTCCGGTCTTGCTTAAGGACTCTAGGGTGCGGTCAGGAGGGAGCCATGCCTGTTGGCCATGGAGGTGAGCCCAAGCCAACTCTGATTCTGGGCAACTGTAGATCCCCTGTTCCACTGGACACTGGAGGTCTCTGTGACCAGGGGGCAGGGAAGGTGACAAGGGCAAGCTGGCCTCACCCAGGACAGCCCTCCCTTGGTGGAAGGGAAGGAGCCCTGCAGTGCGAAGTCCTCCAGAGCATGTGGTGGCAGCCAGGTGTGACAGGTGGTGTTTCCACACGGTGTGCTCTTCCTGTGGGGTCCACCCCAGGGTGTCCTCAGGGCCTCTGTTCCCTCCCTGGATGCATGAGGAGACTAGAACAGGGGAAGATTTAGTCCTCCAATTCATTTAACTCTGAATTAAGTCTTGTATTCCTCAGAATTACTTACACATAAGAGAAAAAAAAAAAAACCTTGACAAATGGCTAAGTTAGGTACAAAAACTGTTTATGTTTAAAAAGGATGTGTAACAAAAAGGTGTCTGAGCCAGGAATGCTTAACCAAGGACAGGTGGGTGTGCTGGGATGGTGAACAGGACACACCCAGTGTCCCATGACCCAGTGATTCCTTAGCATAGGAAATAATCGCCTTTTTTTTTTCAGTTGTAGTTGGACACAATACCTTTATTTAATTTATTTATTTATTTTTATGCAGTGCTGAGGATCGAACCCAGGGCCCTGCACATGTTAGGCGATCACTCTACCACTGAGCCACAACCCCAGCTCTGGAAATAATAGCTTTTATTTAAAAAGGTTTTGACAGACTCCAGAGGATGCTGAATAGTCCAGACATTTGTAAAATTGACCTTTTTTTCAGAATTATTATATAACTTAAATGGCTGATCTAAGGCACAATTGTGTGTGTTAAGGTTAATCATTAGAAAAAAAAAAGTGTTAGCAGCACAATGAATTGACAAAGAGTACTACAGGAACAGTTGATTAAAACTGATACACAAACAATAACTTCAGGCCAGCCTCAAGGGGAGGGGGTCTAGATTTCCTTTTTTTATTTTTTATTTTTTTGGTGAACGATTTAATTCTCTCCTTGATGCAAACGAACACCAAGGCAAAACCTAACACGTGGTAAATGCACTCTAGGGATTGTAAAGAGAGTATGAATCAAATAGATGAAATCAGGAATGCTATATTAAAGTTCTAAGTTCTCTTCATAGGCTTTGCAGTCAAAGAAATAAAGTTAGAAAGCAATTAGTTTCAAACTTCCCCAGGTGACTCAGCCCAGCTCTGCCGTGCACCTCCACGTGGATTGGCGGCTATAGGTGGAACTGTTTCCTTGGAAGCAGAAGTTGCAACTTCCATGCCTCCTTCCACATCAGGATCAAGAACTGGGAGGGCTGTGGTGGGGCGCCGTGGTACAGCCCTGCGTCGCATGTGTGACACCCTGGGTTCTACCCCACACAGAAAAACACAAAGAATATTGTCGTGCCCCACAAGAGGAGCCGCTGTCTCTCCAGGATGTCTGCTTCTGACCTTGCCAGAGAGGATGGTCGAAAGCCCATCTGAGCCCATGTGCCTTCCCTGACTAGTGAAGGGCAGCAACAGGGTGGCTCCCCATTCACTTCCCTATTTCCTGCTTCACCAACTAACCTCGAACCCGTTGAGTATAGAGGTGCCCCTCTGGTTGGCCGATGTGCTTGCACGACCCAGAATAGTACCCAGCCATAAGAGACGCTCCATAAAAACTTGCAGAAAGCAATCCGAAGAGCAGAAGCCACAGCAGCGTGTTTTTATGGTGGCAAATTTGAAGTTTGTAAATGATAAAATTTATGTTTTCAAAATGTTATGGTCTCATTTAAATATCTTGATGAATTTATGGGGCTTAGTAAACCTTTGATAGAACCTGTTTCTGGAATATCTGAGCATAAGGGGATAGACTCCTCTGCTGCTCTGAGACCTGTCTTTCCATCATCCTCCCGTCTGGTCCTGTCACATGCTTTCCCCAGGGACAGGGGAAATCACCACGCCCTTGCTTCTGTCAGAAGAGCCAAGAGGTCAGCGTCCCCACGCAGTCCAGCCCCAGAGGGGAGAAGATCCAGTGTCCCTGAAGCGCTCAGGGGTGGTGTGCCCTGGTTTCCACCTGTGCTTCTGTCCCTTCATTAAGACCCGTTGCAGTTCACAGAAGAGCAGTGTGGTCGGGAGCGAGCAGAGCAGAGGGTGCAGGAAGGGCCTGTCGGCAGTGGAGCTCATTGCAGGAGTGGGAGTCGGGAGAAGAGTCTAAAAGGTCAAAGGAGAAAGGCTATAAAATATATTTTGTATGAGTTGAAGATACAGAATAAAAAGGTAAAATGTGAAAATAAAGAGATGGAGAGGAGTCTGAGGGAAGTGTATTATGAAACATTTTTTTTAATTAAAATAGTACCCTTAATATTCTTCCAATTAAGTAATTGTAGTAGGGTAGACGTCAACAGTGGCTAGATTCCCATTTCAAAAAACAGGCACCAGAAGACATCTGATGTTATAACCACCTATCATGAGCTCCAGGGAGAGGCAAATAGGCTTCAGGTACTTTAATGAGGCTACACCTTATTTTGCTAATGCTTTGTTCATTCTTTATTAACTGGGGTTGACCATTCCATGTCTAACTACCCCAAACGTGCCTTCTGGATTCGATTCCATTCATGGCTACATATCTTCATTCTCTATGACACGCACATCATGGGAGCAGCTGGAAGAAACCCTCTCTGTAATCTGTGAGTCAACTTTGTCCAGGAGGAAATGAGCTGAGCGCCAAGTTACTGGGCCTCCAAGTCCATTTGCGGTGCCTGCTGATTGAGTGACGTGCGCAGCGTTGGGAACAGCAGCAGGGCTCCTGGGGGGAACCTTAGGAAGAGACCATGTGGACTGCTTTGTGGAGTCTATTAAGTACACTAAGGTCAAGGGAAGAACACTAGCCAAGACAGAGGCAGACTTTCCATGTTCCTCTCAGAGAACATTATTCTGACTTAAGTGGAGCCTCATCCGCTGATGGGAACTAGTTTAAAGAAACCGGAAAGTCATGGCTACAGGCTCTGGAGGAGTTTTATACCAATCTAAGAAACTTATAATGCACTGTATAGGTCACTGGAAGCCACTGGGTAGATTAGACCCATCATAAGAAAACTCAGTAGCAATTTTTCTGTGATTTATGCTTTTTAATATTTATTCGGTGCCAACAAAGTGTAAAAACTTATAAAAGCATTGTAATGTATGCATAATTCCTACCCAGAGGGTGTACAACCTGATCTATACAGATTAGTAGGACATGAACACATGAGAAGAATGGGGGGCGAAACGAGGAAAGATATATACCATGTGTCAAGGCGCTCACCCTTTTATTCCATCTTCTGACGCTGCATGGAGAGCGACTAAACTATTGCCAAAGCCATGCAAAGTGCTCTAGGCATCCATTCATAAAAACAGGAATCAAAGGGTGATGTTGATGATTAAATGCTAATGACTAAACTCCCAGGTACTTCAAAGCTGATCACAAATTTCTCACGCTCTCAAATTTACTATTTTTTCATACAATAAAAGCCATTTAAAGAGAGAGAGAGAGAGAATTTTTTAATATTTATTTTTTAGTTTTCGGTGGACACAACATCTTTATTTTATTTTTATGTGGTGCTGAGGATCGAACCCAGTGCCCCGCACATGCCAGGCGAGCGCATTACCACTTGAGCCACATCCCCAGCCCTTTAATAGGTATTTGTACTATATAGAATGAATATAAATACTGGGGCCATGACATACATACATATATATATATATATAACATAATACATAATGTATATTATATAATATATATACACACACATATATATGTATATGTATATAATATACACACATACTGATAATGTATTCATGGTTTGTTCAATTTCTGAAGGGGTTTGCCCAGTGGGTCATTACTAATAAGAACACATGATCTGTCAAGTTTTCAAGCTGAGGTTGTGCTGACAGATTTTCTAAGATACCCTCTAGGAAGGTTGGAGACAGTGTACATCCACCATATAGTTGGTTCTGATACCACAGGAATCCTGAGAGGGTCTCAAGCACTTCTCTAGAGTGCTAAGGTCATCCCACAGAAGCAGCATTTGTGACTGCTAAGGATGTGCACAGTCCTTTATGTGAAGGTCATTCCATAGAGTGAACACAGGGCCTAATGGAGAGTTACCTCCAGATAGAAGAAGAATTTGCCTAGTCAGAGTACTGATAAGTCCATCAAAATTGATTGTCTTCTGATTAAAAAAAAAAAAAAGATTCTCTTCTTTCCAGTAAACAATGAAATTATTACCACTAGTCTTGAAAGCAATTTTTTTCCCCCATTTTCAAAGCCTTCTGGTCCCTAATGAAAGAATTTTAACTCACTTGTTAATCAACTAGATGCAGATACATTGTAAGTGATGCATGCATGGCCCTTCTGTTCTGGAAAGAAATTCATTTTTCAGATGTTTAATGATGCTTTTAGATCTTTAAAGTGCTGCATAGGAATAGTTGTATTTTTTAAAAAAAATAAGTGTTTTCTGACTGTTTTCATCATCTTTGCCTTGCTGTGACCAAAATACATGACAAGAACAACTTAGAAGTAGAAAAGTTTATTTTTGGCTCAAGGTATCAGAGGTCTCAGTCCATAGATGGCCAACTCCATTGTTCCAGGCCCAATGTGAGGCAGAACATCATGGCAGAAGAGCATCATGGAAGGAAGTTGTTCCCCTAATGGCAGCTAGGAAGCAGAGAGGAGAAGGGACCACATGACAGATGCTCCCTTCCCGAGCACACCCCAGTGACTTACCCCCTCCAGCCATGCCCCACCTACTTACAATTATCACCCAGTCAGTTCATTCAAACTTGGATGGACTTATGAGCTTACAGCTATCAGATTTTAATCTTTTTCTTCTAAATATTCCCATATTAACACAGGAACTTTCAGGGAACAACCTCTTATCTTCTGGTCCCCAAAAGCTCATGTCCATCTCACAGTGCAAAATGCATTTAGTGCATCTCCAAGAGTTCCATAGTCTTAATGGTTTCAGTATTGCCACAACAGTGAAATCCAAAGTCTCCTCTGAGATTCAAAGTAAACTCTTATTATAAGCCCCTGTAAAACTCAAAAGCAAGTTACATATCTCCAATATACAGTGACACAGAGTAAACACTCCCAATCCAAAAAAGGAAGAATAGCGCATAGAAAAAAGAAATGGGGCCAAAGCAAGACCAAAACCCAACCATGCATCAAGGGCAAACATGTGTTGTAACTCCACATCCAGTTTCTAGAAACTTGGTGGCAAGATGTACTCTCTAAAGGGCGTTGGCAACCCCACCCACTCTGACCCTGCCACAGTTTGCCTTCCTTTGAAAATCCTAGTGGAAGCTTCGATGACCCCTTAACAATATCATCCTGCATTCCTGCAGAACCAGCACCACATGGATGATGCCAAGACCTGCAGCCAGCTCACTCAGGTCCTTGGTCCCCCGTAATCATGGCTGCAGTGGGCTCTGAGTGCCTGAGTGGCTGAGCATGATGAAACAACGTCCTAGCCTCCCCACCACTTTGTGAACAGGGTGCCCCAGGATCTACTCTCAAAGGACTTCTAAATCCTTTTGACTTCTAAATCCTTGTTTATGTAAGGATATAGTCTTCAAATTCTCAAGATGTCCTTGAGACACCTTTTCTATTGCATCTGTGCCAAGTACTTAGCATCTCTTTACAGGCTATAATCTCTTTAACAAGCACATCATTCCTTTTTTCTTTTAAAATCAACTTTATTGAAGCACAATTTACACAAAATAAAAATGTGCTATTTAAAGTGTGTAGTGCAATGGTTTTTTACAATTCTGTGTGCCTGTGTAACCAGCACCACAATCAAGATCTAGAATATTTCCATCACCCAAAGTTTACAGAAGGTCTCAGTTTACAGATGGCCGACCCCATTGCTCCAGAACCAAGGTGAAACAGCCCATCATGGCAGAAGAGCGTGGCAAAGGAAAGCTTCTGCCCTCGTAGCAGCTGGAAGCCAAGAGAGGAAGGGGCCTGGGGAAGACATGCGCTTCCTGGGCACACCCCCAGCAACCACCTCCTCCAGTCATGTCCCCTGTGCCTATGGTCACCACCTAGTTAGTGCATTCCAACTAGGATGAACTGATTAGGTTACAGCTCTTGGAATCCAATCATTTCACCTCTGAACATACCTGCATTCACACAGGAGCTTTTGAGGGACACCTCACATTCAAACCACAACAATGGCCTGAAATATAAAACTTTTAAAATAATTATGGTTTTTTTAATTTAAACTTTTATTTACCAAATTATTTTATTTTCCAAGTATTAGATAATTATTTTTTCTCTGATAAGGGTATAACAAATTTATTGGCACTAGAATAACGAGACACTATGCAAAGCTTTGAATATAATATTGCTTGTTTGAATAAAATTTTTGTTCATTTCTATCATGTAATAATTTCTTGGCCACTTGGTAAGAAAGCCTGAGTGTTGGGCTTTGGTTGATAGGAGCAAATGAGTGAACTTTCTCCTTATTAAATATTTTTTTAAATGTTTTCTCCAAGTTCACGTGGTCTTTAAATACTTGTATGCCAATTTCAACAATTACCCGACATTGTGCATCCAACATCCTATTCCTAGAAAAAATGAGGAAAAAAATTATTTTGAATGTATGTTTTTAAAAATACTTTAGAGTATATTCCTATTTAAATATGTTGTCCCCATCTCAAGAGTGAAACCTGGCTTCTCCCTTTTCTGTTTTTATGCAAGTAACTCAGTGATAGAAAATTGGAATAAAGCCTGTCCCCTGGGCCACATCCTTATTCCAGATCCCTGCACTCTCTCTCTCTTGACTGGCCACAACGGTCTCCCACCTGGCCACCCTCTGTGTAGGCCAGCCCCTCCACTGCAGTGCTCTGGTTTCTTCCAGCGATGACAGCCTCCCCAGTCCCCACTCAGGTGGCTGTGAACCTGGTTGAAATCACAGCCATAAGTCATAATGTGAAGCTCACCTTCTGCCATTTGGAGAGTCCATTAGGGCATCTTTCCTGTGTTCTGTTGGCCTCTTCTGTCCAGCCAAACAGTGTATCTGCTCCTATGTGAGGACTGGGCATTCAGGAGCCCAGAAACTGCCCTCCCAGGACCTGGCCCTGGGTGACAGAATACCTGAGCCCTTTGGGGAGTCAAGGCAAAGGGCCAGGAAAGAGGATAATGGAAAGAAGGACCCTCCCTCCCCTTTGTCCTATCTGAGGAAGGGGCCCCAGGGTTGCATGGTGCTCGCTGCTTGTCTTGTGAATTAGGAACCAATGGCTTTTTCCCACCTTGAGGTCTACTTTGAGGACTCAGCAGAGTCTGGGGAACAGGGAGGAAGAGAGATTTGAGCTGCACTACAGACTTCTGGGACAAGTCTCCTTTCTGAAAGTCAAAGCTCTGTGGCGGAGCACCCTGGACAGCCGTCCACCCTATACTGCATTTGGTGGAAAAACAGATCTTCCACCTGGATGTCAGAGTCTGCTGAACCTGGATCCCTGCAAATTAAGTCAAAGGCAAAGACAGTCACGCCACGTCCTCCCTAAAATCATTGCTATTCCTTGCTCCCCTGGGAATCCGAGGAAAATGCTAGGAGCCAGCAGCCAAGGGTCAGATGTGAGATACTTTACATCCTACAGTTGTCATCTCGTGGAGATTCACAGCGGCTGTCCTGGAGAGACAACGTTGTCCCCTTATGGCAGCTGAGATAACTGAAGGACCAAGTGGTTAAGGACTTTCCCCTAGGCTCAAGGTCCATCCAGACACCTGCCAGTCTTGGCTATGTGGTACAAGGGTTGTTGTTTATTTTTAAATTTTTTTGTACTAGGGATTTAACCTAGGAGTTCTTCGCCACTGAGCTACACCCTCAGTCCTCTTTATTTGTTACTTTGAGTCAGGGTCTCGCTAAGTTGCTTAGGGCCTTGCTAAGTTGCTGAGGCTGGCCTTGAACTTGCCACCTCCTGCCTTGGCTTCCCGAGTTGCTGGGATTACAGACATGTGCCACTGCACCCAGCACAAGGATGGTTCTTTATCCTGTGGCCACATGTGTTCCTCCCTCCTCATTTCTCATCTGGCCTCCCTTCCCAGTAAGCATCCTCGGTTCCTTCCTGCAAAGCCAAGTGTTTTAGAATGAGGATCTCAGAAACAGCCAACAACCAAGAAGCGGTTCACTTCACCTCTAACGTCCACCTCCTGAATGTCCACGCCCACCTTCATCTCTCTCCCCCGCAGGGTCAGTTCAAGGCAGCTGTTTCATGCAAAACCTCTCCCCATCTGGACTCTCACTCCTCTCTCTCTGTAGTCTGGTTCATTCCCTCATCACAATGCATGTTTGGTGGGTACAAATTTTAAACCACAAGCATAAGTGGCAAGAACTGGGCTGGGGTGGTAGCTCAGTGGTAGAGTGCTCTCCTAGCATGCATGAGGCACTGGGTTCGATCCTCAGCATCACATAAAAACAAACTAATATATCCACCTAAAACTAAAGATACAAAAATAAATAAATATTTAAAAAAATATATATGTGGCAAGAACTGCTACACTTCTTTAGTTTCTTAAAACCAAATGAAATAAGGCCCCAGGTTGACCAGGATTTCCTCTCTCAGTCATCCCAGGCTCTCTCCCTCCTGCACATCACCCAAGCATCAGGCTCCTGCGGTACCTGAAGAATCCCCAGATACTGATATATTCCAAGCCCACGTGTTCCAAGGTGGTCCATGCTTCTGCTCCGTGCCAGCTGGAGCTGCCTTGTGGGCCCCATTCTGCAGCCTGGCCTCTGGCAGCCTGATCTCCCTTGACCTGAGGGGATTCCAGAGAGCTCCCTCCAGGACCTGCAGAACTCTGAGCCTTTCCTGGTCTTAGGGAATCTACTTAGTGACCTGTCTCTTGCTCTGAAAATCACCTGTTTCTCTCTCTCTCTCTCTCTCTCTCTCTCTCTCTCTCTCTCTCCAATCACCTCTAGAACTCCCAGAATGACCAGTAAATTTGAGCTTTCACACAGGTCAGGGGCGTGGCCATTGGTCATTGGGCACCTTTTGATTTTTGACAATTGGAACAAATATCCTCTGAGCTAGCGCCAAAGGCGTGGCCACCATTTGGAAATGGAGAAAGAAGCTTCAGGTGACCCCAGCATGACTAGGGACACGATCCTGCCATGCTCGCCTACCCTCCCCACACAGGGGACCTGCGAGCTGTGTCCTGGGCCAGGGACAGCTCTGCTTTGCAAGGTGCTCCAGGGAGCACGGGGTGAGGAAAGCTTGGTGACCAGGTGATCTGCAGGTCAGACCATAAAAACAAAATCACCTAGGATAGGACCCCAATGAGATGATGGCTACCCGAGTATTTAAAGCGAAATACATAAACGAGCATTTTGGGGAATCAGATACCATTTTAGACTTGTTGCTATTTATAGCCATTACAACATGAATAACATCAGTTTTTAATACTTTCCAGTTTCTGCTTCGTGGCCTTTTTGCAGTTTTGTTAAAAATCTTCATTTTAATTTCATATACTTTCACAAGGAAATTGCTCAGTATCTTTTTATTTTTATTTTTCAAAAAGAAAATAAAACTATCCCAGGATGTGTCCAGAGCCCAAGCAGGGTATACCAAGAGCCAGCAGTGGCGAGAGGAGGCTGCCCTGCTTCTGTCCCCTCCAGGATAGAAACGCTCTTCTAAGAAGGTGACTCCCCTTTGCACTCCAGTCTAATGACAGCTGAGATCTTAAATTAGCACATGCCATTTTAATACTCACTGTAGCCCTGGACAGCATGCGCATCACATTAATCAAAGTGTCACCTTTTCCCATCAGTGAAGGGCACCCTTCACTTGGGCAGCTACTCGAGGATAGCAGCGGACCTGGGCCATTTGAAGGATGGTACGGGCATATACTGCCCCATACTGTGAGGATTTACAGTTGCTTGAGATAATGGTCCATATGGAGATATTTATTTGTTTATTAAAGCATGTTAACCTAGCTAGCAATTGGAAAATGGAACTGTTCAGCAGATTTATTTCCTGTAGTTTCCTGAGTCAGCCTAATTCATCACAAGTACTCAGTGCTCTAATTAAAGAGAAAGGGGGAAGGTTCTTTCACATCCTTCATGATGTGCCGATGCACTTCCATCTCTTGATCAAAAAGGTTATTTACAGCAGTATGATTCACTCCTAGTAAGTTTCCCAACAAGAAGGCCGACTGTATAGAGCTGTTGAATGTAACAATGAGCCGGTTCCACATTGAAAATATTCAAAAAACATGTTTCCATTTCTTAAAGAAGGGTATTATACTAAAGGCGTATTGTTAAAAACTGGGTCCCCAGTTTTTCTGGCACTTTTGCAATGTCTGGAGTCCTCTAGGTGGGCGTTTAAGACTTGAAACACCAGCGTGTCACAGAAGAGCCCAGGCAATAAACACTTCCGAGGCCACCCTGGAAGGGAGGGAGCACACTAGGACATTCTGACTTGAGGTCCAAGCGTGATTCTCCTCCTGAGGGTGGCTGCAGGGGTCAGTGCTGCAGGGGTCAGGGCTGAAGCTGTCCTGGGTGCTCCTGGCCCAGCTCAGCCCCCCTGAAGAGGACCCTGCTGGGATTTCCTCCAGGCCAGTTCTGAAAGCATCTTTAGCAGCCCTGGGAGATAAGCTCCACTGAGATGTATTTGCTTTGAAGCCGTAAAACACTGCATTGCTCCTATGGGCATTGAATGGAAGTAGCTATTTATGATTACATCTGCCAGGCCCAAACCATCACCTGCTGAGCCCCTGGGGTCTCTGTCCTGTGCGCAAGCTGGGAGTCAGTGAAGGGTAACTATGTGCACTGCAGCAGACCCTGTCATCTGGGGTTATGCCAGGGTCTTTGGTAAATTTATATTGTGTTGAAAGATGTGTGCATAAATGTGTGCAATGTGCATGTGTGTGTATGTGTGTGTGTGTGTGTGCAATGCATAGGCATGTGTACTTCCTTCCCTCAAATACCTCATTGATTCACACTATATAAAGTTCTACTCAATCCCAGTGACTTGGAAGGCTGAGGCGGGAGGAGCACAAGTTCACGGCCAGCCTCAGCAACTTAGAGAGATTGTTTCAAAATAAAAAGGCCTGGGGATGAGGCTCAGTGGTTAAAAACCACCCAGATTTAAAAAAAAAAAAAAAAAAAGTTCTACTCAGGGTCTCAGGATCAAGGGTCTCAGGAAGCAAGAAGATCATGAAATAAATGTACCCTTTATCCTTTCTTTGTACATTTCTTTCTAGGCTTGACTTTTTTGCTTTTAAATAAAAGTGGGCACTAACGTGATAAAAGGGATATGTAAAGGTTTTTCCTAGATGAATGGGGGTTATGCCAGTGTCTTTGGTAAATTTATATTGTGTTGAAGGATGTGTGCATAAATGTGTGCAATGTGCATGTGTGTGTGTGTGTGTGTGTGCAATGCATAGGCATGTGTCCTTCCTGCTGAGCCCCTGGGGTCTCTGTCCTCTGCACAAGCTGGGAGTCAGTGAAGGGTAACTATGTGCACTGCAGCTTGACTTTGTACATTTCTTTGCTGAGCGGCCTTGTGTGGAGCATGGGGAGAAAAGTGAATCCTGCTCCTAAGCCCTGTGGCTGCTATCCTTCTTACTCTGTGCTAAGTGCTCCATGCTCATCTCACTGGTGTTTACAACAGCCTTGTAAATACGGGTATTATAGTTGTGCCCATTTCATAGATGAAAAACCTGAGTCTCAGAGGGATGAAGGCATTGTCCAGCTGGTAGCAGCTAGGTCATAATTAGGGTCTGCATCTGTCTCCAGAGTCTGGACCTTAACCACTCTGCAAGCCCAGGTGCTCTATTGAGAAATCAGTTATTTATGCTTCCTAACTTTCTAATGGGCCTATGGGTCAGTAAGAAAAAATATGATCTAGTAGTATAATTAATCGTAAATCTAGATAAATCACTTTTTAGCATAAATAAACATCTTTTATTTCTTGACTTCAAAGGCATTCTTAAAACAAAACTAATACCATTAAAAATAGAACTCTTTCACTTTTTGCTGTTTAAATAAATAATTTAGGTTTCAAAAGAATAAGCTATCCAGTGGGTCTTAAAACCAACATCCTTGATATTTAGATAGCCAAGACCACAACTCCATTCACTACAATTGAAAATCTGCATTCCCAGAGCAGCTGGGTTCACCTCTATAAAATATTGTTCTTGTTTGGTGATTATTTGTCAGTCAGCGGATGAAAGGTTTTCATTTCCTATAAGAAACAGTTAACATGCTTTAAGTCAAGTGTCCAGCTGTTAGGAAAGCCTGGGACTGCAGAAAAGTCTCCTCACCACCTTCTCAGGTGTCCTGGGTTTAATGCTGGCCATGGAGGAATTTTTAAATCTTACCTTAGGATCACTAGCCCTCTGTTCAAAGTCAGAGACCTTTCTCAGTGAGCAGTTCATCATCAGCAACAGAAAGGACCACCCAACACGCAGAAAGGACTCACGCTCACACCCTCTGGTTGAGATGTCATAGCAGCAATCCTTCATGCTGCCACTTTACAGAAAGGACACTGAGGCCTGGAGATAAATGAGGGCCCATCCTGGGTTACACAGTGATGATGTGGACAACCTGGCTCTCAGGGTCGGCTCATCAGATCCATACTCCTGGTCTTTGTGATACCACGCGGGATCATGCAAGGCATCCTGGGCACAGGGCCATGACCTGCATAGCAGTCTTTCAGGATGCCCCTCCCCACTCCTGTCCTCACCAGACCCTTCTCCAAGGCTGAGAGTTCATTGTAGGAAACTAGTTTTCTCTTCTCTACCAGTCCTACTTTTCCAGATAAGAAGAGACATAATCTATTTGTATCACCCTTGGTTCCTGCATAACTCACCTAGAATTGTACTAATCTGTTTTCATCATTTTATCCAGGTGAAAATACCTTAATGAAAGGAATCTGGGGCATTTTATGATCTGCAAAATTGCAGGCATTGATGCAAAATAGAGCATAGGAGCCAAAGCAAATATATATTCATTAAGGGATATTTGCAATTATAGTAAGCTGAATGGTTTTGTGCTCTCTGGTTGAACATGATAAAGGACTGCAGATTACTTTAGCATCATTTCAGACAAAGCTACTTAAAATACTAATTACACCACCAAGGAGCTTTTCTTTCTCATCCCTGCAATCTGACAGAGCCATTTTTTTTTTTCTGGAATGTTCTTCCCTGCCATCCAGAATTTAATCGGGAACACACTAAGTGAAGCCAGGGTTGACCAGTTGTCCCCTCCTGAACCAATTGGGACATGATTATGTGATCCAGATGACCTTACAAATCAGGTCCCCTTAGCACACGCCTGCCACCTTGAAACTCTTCCTGTGAAGAGCCACATAATAAATATCTTGGGCTTTGCAGGTTCTATAGTCTCTGTCACAGCTTCGCAACCATGCAGTTGAAGCAAAAGCAGCCCTAGATGCATGAACGAGTGGGGATGGAGCCCCGTAAGACTTATTCATGGGTGCTGCAACTGAATTTCATATAATTTCCACTTGTTACAAAAGAGTACCTATTTATTTATTTATTTTTTATTTGGCCTAACCATTTAAAAAGTGAAATCCATTCTCAGCTGCTGGGCCAGTGTGCTAACCACTTGGAGGCACTTTGGCCTTGGAGATGCCTGCTCTAGGGAATTGCCACTGGAGCTTTTATATCTTGATTCATTGATCTATTGTGGCCCAGGTTATACAAATGCACGTCTCTCAAAGAAATTTTTAAAGAGCCCTTGCTCCTGTGGAAGACCTCAGAGCATGCCCAGATGCTGCTGACTCAGGAGATGGTGTGGGCCAGGCCAGGACCAGAATTGTACCGAAGCCATTGTCAATACCAAGTGCTACCCATTAGTACTCAGAATGTTTCTTGGAAGTCACATAATTCAAGAAACTGGGAGAAGAGGATAATTCAAGGCTTAAGTAGAGCTCTTGCTAAATGTTGTTGTGCCCTGAAGCTGCTTGCATGACCTGTGCAAACACTATTTACATTTCAAAGGCATTTTCAAATTGACTTTTATGGCTATTCTCCTAGGTGTTTTAAATACATGTAAAGCACAATCTTCACAAAAAGTCTTCTGTAGGAACTGTAAAATATTCTATGTCTGTATTTCTAAAAGCCCTTTGTAACTCCTGTCTTAGGAGAAACACAGCATACAGGTCACACCACACGCACAGGAAGAAGTGAGCGGAGTAGCAGCTTAGGACATTTGAGTTGGAAATACAACAAGGAGAAAAAGACAAAATGGCCTGGGAAGCAGCAATCGAGCATAGAACGAGTGGACAAGGAGATGAGGAAGATTAATTCCTGCTGCTCAGCACCATTGCCCGTGAACTAGACACCTGTACCACCAGGAGTCAATTATGGCATCGAGGTTGGCTTTGCTGTTTTATTAGAGTTATTAAATTGCATGTTTCATAACAGAGGTCATTATCCTCTCTGTAAATGCTGCAGCTTGTTATTATCCTAAAGAATGCATTCGTTGCTTTGGTGCAAGGACACAAGAGCTCCTTTCTGTGTTTCCATGGAGACGACACCGGGATCTAGTACTGGGCACTGAGATATAACCTTCAACCATTGCAGCCAGGAGACACAGCCATGGTACATTTCCTCTCCGCTTACAGGTCACAAAACTTTATATCCAAATGGGGGGTTAGGTTTCATTTTTTAAAAATAACATTTATTGAGCACCAACTGTATTCAAGCACTGTGCTAACTTCTGGGAACTAAAAGACAACGGAGACATGCTTCAACTCCTCGGGGGTGTATGAATCCAGAAAAAGACATATCTGCAGAGTGAAAAACAGAGCAAGCCTTGGTGCAGGCTCAGACTGTGTTTCCTACTAGGGCCAAAGTAATTGCAGGTGACTGGCACCAGAGCTAGTCAATAGCACAGCCTGGACAAAACACAGTGCCTGTCAGGAGCCTGGCCCACAGGCGGCTCCTGTCACTGCCTCTCCTTCCTCCCCTGGACTCTTTGTCACCCTTTGGCACTCTGTGATACTGGTCCCATGTGCTACTATGTGGAAAAGCAGCCTCTCACCCTTACACCAACTGGAGGCAGCCATGACTGTAGAGACTTTAGTTAATGCATGATATCCAAGATGCCACCGACTGTAGGATGCATGCGTGTGTGTGTGTGTGTGTGTGTGTGTGTAAATAAGTATGCATCTTAGAATTAATAATATGTGATCACTCTGGGAGTACATCTTTGAAGTGCCACCAACTGAAATCAACCTAATGGGGACTTCAGTGGCAACAGCAATGATCCACATGAGCACAAAAGGTCCTTGACTTATGACAGTTCAACTCAAGATCTTCCAACTTGATAGTGATGTGGGGTAATGTGTTCAGTAGAAAATTCATTTCTAATCTTGGGTTTTATCCTTTCCTGCCTGGAGATCTGATGTGAGATATCCCAGCAGGTCTGTGACCACGTGGATAAAGAAGCAGTAATCTACAGTGTGCCTCATCAACAGCATCCTCTGCACACTGCATTTTGTACTTTCAAATCCATGTCTACAAGACACCCCTCTATATGTGCACATGAGATAGTCAAGGTTTTTATGAGATAGGCTTTGTGTTAGGCTATTTTGCCCAACCACAGGCTAATGGGAGTGTTCTCGGCACATGTAAGGTAAAGTGAACTAAGTTACAACATCTGGTAGGTTAGGTGTAATACATGTATTTCAGCTCAACGCTCTTTCCAACTTAGGATAGGCTTGTCAGAACCTAACCCCCATCTGAAGTCAAGGAGAATCTATATAGCAATTTAAAATTTTGTTTACTTGAGCTTTTGGATTAAAAAATTTTTTAAAAAAAACCCTAAGTATAGCAAACCTACCCTTTGCCAGTGAAATCAAGTCTTGCTCAGGATAGTTTATCATGTGTGATAAGAAAGTGGTCCTCCTCACCTCCATGGACTCTGTGTAAAAGCTGTGTTCCTCCAGAGGTCAGTGCTCGTCCCTTCTCCTCCCTTCTGCCCTCTTCTCTACCTGTACCCGCCCCCACGTTACCTTGTCCTCTCTTTATTGATCCAAATGCTCACTATATGCTGATAACCCCAAAATCTGTATCTCTAGCTCCAACTTTGCCTGAAGTGCCAAAGTCAACCCCTGTGCATTCCTGACGGGCACCTCCTGCTCCACACTGCCTAAGGTGAATACATGATCCTTCTGTGCCAGTCTTCATCACCTCCCCAGGTGGACACCCCAGTGCTCAAGTCAAAAGCGTCACCTCATGTCCCCTTGACTCCTTCCTTCCTGTCGTACCACACACACTACTCTCAGCAAATCCTTCACAAACCCTTTAAAACACCTTCCAGCAAATGACCTCTGCTTCCGAGCCCATCCCAGTCACTGTGGGATTGTGCCTGGATTTTGGCAGCAGCCTTCCGGCTGATCTCCCATCTCCCAACCTCTGTGCGGCCTGAGTGGTCATTTCTTAAGTCAGATAATGAGCCTCCTCAAGCTCAAATACCTGCTATGGCTCCTCAGTGACTTCAAAATAAGTGGGTGCAAGGACACGGTGGCTGGCCCCTCTGTAGCCATTCTCCGAGGGCTCAAGTCTGTTCCCCGCAGGGTATCTGGGCCCCTCTGGCTCTGTCTGGAAGGCTTTCCCAGGGTTCATCAGGCTCACCCCTCACTTCATTTAGGCCTCTGCTCAAAAGTGACCTCATGGTAGTGGTCTCCTCTGAGGACCCTGGGTCCCCTACAGGCATTCCCTGCTCCCCACTCCACAGCACCAGCTCAGGGGACTGGCTCACGGGCTCTGGGCCTTTCCCTGAAGTCTGCACGTATCCTGACCTCTTGATCCTCATCAAGACCCTGTCCTCATGTCTCAGTCTTGCACCTCTCAGGCCCAGTAGAAGCTCCAAAACTGGACAGCACCCCGAGTGAGTCACATGGCCAGGCTCCGTGTGTGGCTCATTGACCCCATTATCTTAGAGTTATGAAGGATCCGTTCAGTGGTGATCTTTCAGATAATCCACATTTCATTGGCATTTTGATTTTATGCCTGGTGGGTAGGAGACTCTTTGAATGTCTTTTAGAGTGATTTTAATTTTAGATGACTCTGAAATAGACCAGAAAGTCAAGAGTCCTAATGAAATAAGCTGCTTATAGATTAGTGCAGGAAAAGGCTTTATTTAATTTGAGTATTTTAGTATTTTTTGGTGGGGGAACTGGGAACTGAACTCGGGGATAGTCAACTACTGAGCCACATCCCCAGCCCGATTTTGTATTTTATTCAGAGACAGGGTCTCACTGAATTGCTTAGCACCTTGCTTCTGCTGAGGCTGGCTTTGAACTCACAACCCTCCTGCCTCACCTCCGGAGCTGCAGGGATTACAGGCATCCCACCATGCCTGGCTTAATTTTAGTATTTTTAAATTGATAATGTGCTGTGGTATCTTTAAGATCAATATGAGCATCCCATATCCTACTTAAGAGACAGACTTGTTAAAACTCATTACGAAGAAGTCAATCTATACATTATTCATAGCTTTTGCAGTTTTGTTTAGACATTTTCGTAGGTATAAAGAGCTGTTGATCATCTAACATTCGAATTTTAAGACGGACGCGTGGCCAATTAATGGTGTAAGGGCCTTTTGTATTTGTTTTTGCTTGTTTTTCCTGTCAGAGTTATAATTTATACAGTTGGTTTATAAATGTTTTCTACATAGCTACGTCCCCTAATCTTCTCTCAGAAGTGACTATACAGCCTGGACTTGAGGGTTGTCAGGTGTCCCTCGGTACTCTGCAGGTTGATTAATGTATCAGCATGTCGGATTTATCTTCAAGAGCCACCCCAAGAGCTCAACCCAGCTCAGCCTAACTAACAAATGGGGACTGAGGTCGCCTGGAGCCCCAGTGGCTCCAACTCAGGAGTTCCGGGGATCTCACCATTTCCAAAACCATCAGCTGCACTGTGAGATAACAGAACTTTATGTTAGAGTTTCTTCTGAATCTGAGAAGAAACTGTTTCTAGAATAAAACTTATAGCAAGCAGGGTCCAAGGCCACTGAGGGACTAGGTGGTGGCATCCACTGAAGCAGGCCACAGTGTGAGTTCTTTGGTCTATACTACATTTTGTCTCCCTCTTCTCTTTCAATCTGTGATGGCATGCTCTGGGAAGAAAATGAACAGTGATCTCAAATGATAAGTGTAAGCTCAAATGATAAGTGAGTAAGTGTGAGCTCTGAAGAACTGTGTGTGCTTTCCGGCTTCGCTCTTGGGGCTGTTCTTGGTTTGCACTGGCAGCCAGCTGGCCCCTCCCATCCGGGTCCTGGAGATGACAAACGTGAGGAACCCGTCCCAGCTGGTCACACCAGGGAGGTCAAATCCAAGTAGCCCGCACTCTGTTTCTTGTCTAGGAAGCATGGAGAGCAAGGAACAGATGACAGCAAGGTACAGGAGGCGTCATGACCTGGAGGAGTTCTTCAAGATGATGACACGGGCGGGCTGTGGGGGTCCATGCCACTCTTCCTTCTGTGTGAGATGCTGCAGCCCCGCCCCCATTAAGTGATGCTATTGGGAGACATTTCCCACTGAGACTAGCAATGTCAGTCTTCTATTAATATTTTTAGAAGAGTGCTTTGCTGATCCTTAATATGGATTTCTGGAAAATTCTGTGGGTTGTTGTGGTGTATGGCATTTCTGAAATAAAACATAAGTCCCTAGCCCCCCACGCAGTTATTCCACCTGTAACCAGCAGACCCCCCCACCACCACACTTTTCACTTAGGGATTTATGTTTTACATAGAGTTGTCAGGAGCCAGGCGGCATCACTGGGGGAGGCTTTGGGAAGGAAAACAAAGACAAAACAGAAAAATTGGCAGTGTCCAATTTGGTGTCTGTTGAGGGTCCACTTCCTGGTTCCTAGAGAGCATCTTTGCACTTTAACCTCACGTGGTGCAAGGGACAGAGGAGCTCTCTGGGGCCTTGTCATAAGGGCACTAGTTAGCCACCATAACATGCTGTGACAATCTTTCTGCTCAGGCATACTGAGCCCTAGTAATGTTGATTAACCCATCCATTGATCCATATTGACTGCCCTTCTCCTGTGTGCTAAGTATCTGTAAGAATAATGTGTGTTTTCCGTAAAATATAGACTATTGTCAACTATCGCTGTCCTTGCTCCAGTAGATCCCAGCTTCCTGCGCTGACCAGACCCTAAGTGCATATGCAGAGAAGAGCCAGTGGAGCCCCATTCCTTAGGTGATGGGCTTTACCCTTGTCCATCACCTCTTTCCATGCGTCATCATTAGTGACCCACAGACATGCCCGAATATGGAGACACCAGCAACTCAAGTGGGGTATCCATAGGCCACGTTTTATCACTCTCATGAATATGCTTTTTCATAATTGTTTGCGTTCCTAATAAGCATGTAATTTGCATATATCTAAAAGCATGTGTTGTTTCCTTTCTCCCCGAAATGAGAGCTGTACCCAGTTTCATGGGACTCTGGTTTTTGACAAAATGCATTTGTATTCAAGTCTTTTCTTTTTTAAAATAGCAATCTTGATTTCTTTAGAAACAAAAGAAATTATTTCTGGGCTCAAGGTCTTGTTAGAAAGACTCATAATCTATTTTAGTAAGTGTCAGCATGTAATACCACACATATATTTACAGCTAGGTAAGCAAGACTTACAGCTATGAAATTCTTGAGCTACTTAAGCTAATGAGTTAGGACAGATTAAATTAGCAAAACATACATCATATTTTAGAGAACTCCATAAGTAACTTGTATTCCTCTAATCCTTATACTCATGTAGGAAACAGTAGGTCCCTGTAACATTCATTAGGAAAGACTAATACATTTTAATGCTTAACAGTATTTGATTGAAATGTTCCATAAATAAACTCTGCAAGTTTTTCCTCACTCTCTCATTCATTCTCTTTGATGAGTGCTATAATATCGAATTTGTGAGATGAAGAAAAGTTTAAATATTGTGGATCTAGCAAACTCTTAATGTTATGGTGTTGCAATCTATTGGCTTTTTGACATTTAAAATGAAATTTAAAGCATAAGGGTTGTTCAGTCACTTACCTAGCCACACATGGGCATTGATTGCCTAGTATATGCCATGAACCTGGAAGTTTTGAGGGATACAATGCATAAAACTCACCCTTGACCTCAAGGACCTTATCTTTAGCTGCCATTGTGTTACCACATAAGAGACCCTCTAACACTCCCCTCCACAAGGAGTTCCAGTAATCTAGAGAGGAAAATAAACTTGGCCTCAAGGAGTAGAGAAGACATTGCAGGAAGATGAGTTGGGAGAGGGAGGAGGGAAGAAGAGAGGTCAGACCAGCCATGCAGAGTTCCTAGGATGGAGACAGATGCCCACCAGGGGGTGCCCTGGAAAGGGGATGGGGCTGAGGCCCTCAGGCCAGCGTGCAGCTGTATGGATGATAGAAGGCTGGGCTGCCATGTGAAGTACCTGTGGCCTGTGCTGGGGATGGTAGATTTTATCCCGTCTTGCTGTGGAGTCCATACTTATGATGTAATAGTGGCCATGGTGATTTCTTAGGATAACATTTTTGTTATTGTTCTTTTTAGATGTACATGACAATAGAGTGTATTTTGACATAAACCATGGAGTATAACTTATTCTAATTAGGATCCCATTCTTGTGGTTGAACATGATGTAGATTTATACAGGTCGTGAATTCATATATGAACATAGCAAAGTTATGTCTGATATTTTCTACTGTCTTTCCTATTCTTACCACCCCTCCCTTCCCTCCATTCCCCTTTGTTTAATCCAGTGAACTTTTATTCTTCACCTCCACCATTATTGTGTGTTAGCATCTGCATATCAGAGAGAACACTCAGCCATTAATTTTTGGCATTGGCTCATTTCACTTAGCATGATAGTCTCCAGTTCCATCCATTTACGAAATGCCATAGTTTCATTCTTCTTTATGGCTAATATTCCATTGTGTATATATACCACATTTCCTTTGTCCATTCATCTGTTGAAGATTAGTTCCATAGCTTGGCTATTGTGAGTTGAGCTACTGTAAACATTGATGTGGCCGTATCACTGTAGTATGCTGATTTTAAGTCCTTTTGGGTTTATGGCAAGGCGTGGGATAGCTGGGTCAAATGGTGGTTCCATTTTAAGGTTTCTGAAGAATCTCCATACTGCTTTCTAGAGTAGTCATACCAACTTGCAATCCCACCAGCAATGTGTAATATATGGGTGTACCTTTCTCCCCACATCTTCGCCAACATTTATTGTTACTTGTATTCTTGATAATTGCCATTCTGACTGGAATGAGATGAAACTTCAGTGTAGTTTTAATTTGCATTTCTCTAATTGCTAGAGATGTTGAACATTTGTATGTATTTGTTGACTGTATTTCTTCTTCTGCAAGGTACTTTTCAGTTCCTTTGTTACTAGGCTGATAACTGGTGCAAGTTTTCTGTATGGCACCTTGAGCTGGGCTTGGTAAAACTCAAGCACAATGCTCAAACAAGCTTACCAACAGCCCTGATGTGTCATGAGGGTTTGTTTCAGGTGTACCTTTCTGTGGGCCAGACCTTCCCGGGTCACTTGGGTCATAAGGAGACAGACATTTCAGAACACGTGAAACACACTAGCGAAGGGACTCGGGCATTGTCTTCTGCAGTCCTATAAACTGCGGCACAGTGGGGTCTTGAATGGTCCTCATGTGCTCTGCTCTCTCAAGGAAGTCATGGGGACAATGATGGAGAGGGGGCAAGGACCCAGCAGCTAAACCTCTTCCAGCAAAATTTGGGCCATTCCTAGGTATGCCAGGGAGCATTTTGCATCCTGAAAGACAACTTTCTTCCAGGCAGAAATCATGGACCCATGCTAGAATCCAGTGGAATAGTCTCATGTTATTATTTTATTTAAATTTTTTAGTTGTAGATGAACACAATACCTTTATTTTATTTACTTATTTCTATGTGGTGCTAAGGAGGGAACCCTGTACCTCACACATGCTAGGCAAGTGCTGTACAACTGAGCTACAACCCCAGCCTATAGTCTTACATTATTTAGAACAGTAAAGCAATTTTTTTCTTTTTCTTTAATAAAATCTAAAAAAAAATTTTAAAAAGCAAACATAACTTCTAGGAAATTCAGACATTTCAAAGTAAATTTGCCAATTTTTCAAGTAGTTTGTATTCCAATATCTTACTTAAATTCAGTAATTAGTAGATACTAGTGTTCCCCAGAATTGTATGCATGTGTTAGAGGAACCAAAGGTCTCATGGAAGGTTTGTCCAGTGGTCTTTCAAAATGGGTAATATCATTTATTCTCTATTTCAGAAACAAAGGAATTTTAAGATGAAGGCATAAAGGGCTGTGGGGCTGCCTACATGGGTAAAATTAGTAAGTGGCCCAGCTGGGGTGGAATTCAGACACTTTCATCTTCTGGGATCCACATGCCCCCCAGGAGGCTGGCCTGGGAGGAAGCCCAATCCGACAGCCATACTGGGTGTGGACTGCATCAGGTAGATGCTCAACAAGGAGGGCAAGACCAGGGACTCTTAGGATGCTCATCCGCGGTGACCATGTCCTGGGGCTGCAGAAAGAGCACAGCAGTGTCCTGGTGTGGGTGTTTCACATTACAGATGTTCATGGATTTAGGTGGAAGAAGGTCTGCCTCACATTTTGTTATCTTGTCTCTGTTGAGTTTAAATACAATTCCTGAAGGTCAGAACTGCTGCCTTGACCTAAAGGGATTCATGATGAGGCCAGACCAGCAGCAGAAGCGCCCCAAGACCTTTTGAAATAGAGTGGACAAGGTTGGGGGAAAATTGGAAGCTGAGATCCAGGGAAAGGACGAGCCTGCCTTCCCACTTGGAGGCTAGCCACGGTCAGATGGCGGACTCCTGATGGAGTACTGTGGCCCATTTGTGGGGGCAGAGGATGTCAGGTACTATTTCATGTCATCCACATGGACACATCCAGTTATGATGTAGTCATCAAAACACAAGAAAGCCAATAGAAAAATCTTTCCTTTCAAAGATGCTCATATATTGAGTTGGACATTCAACTCTAAAAATTAGCTTATCTGTGCTGTCCACATATAGGTTTGGTCTTTTGAAGCTTTTCAGAAGAAAATATAGCCTGATTCCAGACTTAGAAACACAGGTAATGTTAAAATATTAAATTATCTATTTAAATGATCTCATTATTTAGAAATTAAAACATGTTCTTATAACATTATAAATCTATAAATCTCTCCAGATTTATAGATTTTTTAAGTTACTTCTTGTTGTTGTTTTAGTAAGTTTAACACTTTTCACCAGTTCTTTTGTTGGTTTTGTTTTGAATTAATTTAGTTGTCTTGAAACTCAAATGGAGATCTGCCCCAGTATTTGGGCGGTTCCTGGAGGCCTGGGCCCTCGGCATTGACACGCTCCCTGTCATGCAAACCTTGGTTGTATCTGATGGCCGCAGTTTGACCTTCTGCTTTGGGCTTTCTTGTCATCTCCTTTAGTGCTCGACTGTGTGTTAAAGGATGCCCTTCTAAGGAGAGCTCTAAATAAGTGACAATTACTCCAATACATATGCGGCACTCAGGCAAGAGCCTGCCGTGTAGAAAGCCGCCGGACCACAACCACTTGACTCTGTTGACAGGTGGGACACATCAGGCGCTCTTGCCTTTAATGCTGTCTCCCCACCGCTTTTCCCTTCTGTTTATTTTGCCCCGATTGTCTCGACTTGAGAATCTCAGCTGTGGGAAGGAGCTGAGATTCCTCAGAAATCGCCACCCCCCACTGTTGCTCTTCAGCAGTTCCCCACTGCTCACTGCAGAGGGACCTGGGTCCCTTCAACCCTTCCACAAGCTCCTGGTGAAGGCCAAGAAGCTCACTCCCAGGGGTGGCTTCCAGGGGCCTTCTGGAGTTGATGGGAAGGAGGGGTCTAGCAACGAGGAGAAGGGCCAGGTCCTAGAGCACAGTCAGCACAGGCCTAAGCTCCAGGGCTGGGGTGGGGCAGAGGGTGCTGGAGGTCTTGCTGAGGGCTTCCCATCCTGAGCCGCCCACCCGAACTAGCCACTCCTCCATGTGCAGCTACTTGGGCTCCTTCAAGTGGGCTGCTTCCCATGCCCCTCTCCCCAGGGATGGCCACAGGGAGCTCAGAGTCTCATGAGAAGGAGATAAAGAAAGAACAGAGAGGCTAAATATAACAGAATATTATCATTTAACATCATGAATGAAATGAAATCACTTGACTTTTCATTTAAAGTACAATTTTTAAATGTATTAATCCAGTAGTAAGAAAAGAGCTGATATTTCTGACTCACTTGGAGATAAAACTTGCCTACCTAAGCTTTCAGCAGCAAGAACTATGAACTGAGACGAGGCTGTTTGTGTCCTTAATTCATCACACCAAGTATGACTATCCAGGTAGATTAATGTGTTGGATTAGACACTGTGCCGGGTCTTACGTTGCTGAGAGCCATAGCCAAGTAGGAATGGCATTTTTGGTTGAAAGGTGACCCTGCACAGGGATTAGGGTGGCTCCAGGTTTAGGGTGGATCCTGCTGGATTAGGGTGGCTCCAGGTTTAGGGTGGATCCTGCTGGATTAGGGTGGCTCCAGGTTTAGGGTGGATCCTGCTGGGAATAGGGCGTATCCTGCTGCCTCAGGCACCCGCGCCTTGAGTTCCCGTTGAGTTCTGAGAGAATTGGTATGCAGAGTCCGGTGGAGGGAGTGTATTCTTCCCAGAACGTGCATGTAGAGTGCTGGTGAGAGTTTGGGAATAAAGAGTTGCTGTTGGAACCTACAAGTTTTTGTGGTGGCTCGGTTATTTTGTGCCCAGACAGACTGCGGCATTATGTAGCATTGGTGTGCAAAAGGTATGGCCTTTCTCCCTGGGATCTTGGGCAGGGATATGAGGCTGCATGGTCACTTTCTGATATTACTGTGGAAGGAACAGAGGCATTGGTGGTCAGGGCTTAGCCACTGTCAGGAGTGCTTGTTAGTGGATGGCAGTGGGCAGCGGCCTTGCCAACCACTGTGGAAACTGTCACCACCGGCCAGATGATCCACATACGTTCCAGGCTAATAGGCAGATAAACACACCACACCACACCAACCACAAAGCCCAACCCTTCTCACCCACCGCCACTGTGGACACTCCTGGAATGAAGTGAGTTGACAATGGATCAGGAGCCAGTTAACTGTCAAAATGGTGCCCCCCGCCCCAAATCTGGGATATCACCAGCAAATACAGTGCTGACAGATGAAACTTCACTGCAAAGCAGCACATTCTTCCTCAGAACTACTGCTATTTGCATTTTGTTTTGAGCTTTTTAATCCCATCTCTTTGGCTTACCAAAGGATTTTTCAGTTTGGCCAATAACAACATTTTCATTTTCTTGATGCAGTTCTTTCATTATACTTTCATGCAAAATGTAATAATCATATTTTTAATAATCATATTTTAACAAAACAATGCACCACATTTATTCAGGACCTCTCTATCAAGCTCTGTTCGGGAGGTTGAAGTATAGCTATAACAAGTACAATGCCTCTGCCCTCAGAGAACTTGCACTTTGGGAATGAAAATGAACAATAGATTAACACAGAAGTAAACACACAGGAAATGGAGTACACACTATGGAAAAAGGAAAGTAGGCCTGAGGGTGTGTGGTGGGGGGGAGGGTGTTCTTGTGAGGGAAGCTCTTCAGGGTAGATGATATAGGCGTGTTCATCCAAATGAGCCGGATGGACAGCCATGGACAGGCCTGAGGAGGGAAGTTCTGGGCAGAATGAACAAGAAGCTCTCCCTGTGGCCTGAGCCACCCCAGGGACTTGAACCTGGCAGAGCCGAGGGAGGGAGGAGAGTGGCTGGGAATGGGTTCCAGAAGTAGTAGGGCCCAGGTCAAGAGCCGGGGGAGCTGGGCAAGGGTCTCAGCAGTTCCTTTCAGTGGGATGAGGAGGGGCTCTGTGTGGAGAAGAGTGGGTGGATGAAGGCGACTACATGGAAGTCTGTCACAGAGATCCAGGTCAAGGGGACAGTGGCCTCCACCAAGGTGGCAGTGGCCGCTCCGAACACATGTGGGGAGTCTGGGTTAGGCCTGGAGTAGGATAAAGAGCAGAGTCCACCATGGCACCAGGGGACTGGGGGTGAGTCTCTAGAAGATCAGGCGTCCTTACAGGGAGAGAGGGAGGCCCTGGAGGAGCAGGTTGGGGGTCAAACTCAACAGTATAAGGTTTAGCATTTAAGCAGGATGGGGAAAGCAGATGGCTGCTCCCAGGACATCTGAGAACCAAGTCAGGACAAGGCCTCGTCAGCGACCAGGTGGAGTACGCAGGCAGGAGGACGCACGGAGCAGACGGCTGGCCAGAGCAGAGACGAGGCCTGAGGCCTGGTCCCAGGGCACTGGCCACCCAGCCTGCAAGAGGGGACCGGTCAGCAGAGGTGAGGGTGGCCAGGACTCCAGACACAGCAAGAGGACGTGCGGCCCTGCGGCCACCTTTAATGTCTGTTTTCTTCTTTTCACAGTGAAACTCTTTCATAAGAAATGGCTGGTGCTCGTCTATTTTTTCCTTAAAAATCTTCAGCTTCTCGTCTTTGATCTTCACAGAAATCACCTTTCAGTTTTTGATCAGTATCTTGTTTTTCCTTTGAAGTGTTTTTAGAACTACCCCATCCAGTGGAGCTTCGTGACCACCCTGATCAGCCCCAGCCCTCCCACTCCTAACTGAGCCTCTCTGTGTTCCTGACTCTTGCCTGTTGCCCAGCTGGTCTGAGCACCGCAGCCTTATTAGGCTTCCAAGCCACCTCTATCACCATGATTTCCTGTTTAAAATGGTTGCCACTTGATTCAAGACCAAACTATCCCATTCTAGCAGAGCAAAGCAAGGTTTGATGAGGCTACATTTCTATATTTCTATTGATTAGTGGGTGAGATATTGAGGGAGGGATTCATACAGTATATGCTAGCATCAGGGCTAGGATGGGTGCAGCAGCACCACAGTACCATCCAGGGTCCCCCTAGTCACATCTCAACATCTGTGATGCTGGTAACAGCTGCAGCAGCTGCAGCCCCAAGGCTTGTTAAGACCTCGTTGTGTCACAGATACTGCCATTTACCTACACTATCTCATGTCATAGTTAAAAGAACTCTAAGAAGGTTTAAAAAAAAAAAAAAAACAACTGATAACCCTCTCTATTGAACTCTTGCTGTATGAGCTCACTAACCAAATGGATGTAGATAATAGCTCATGGTGAGTCTCACATCAAATATCTCACTGTCCACACTTGGAATGGAATACCTTTGGGTGATTGGTAGTCTTTGGGTTGCTCTCTCTCTAAACAAGGACACAGTCTTAGAAATATTGCTCATCATTCCTCCAGATCACCCGGCCCATAACAGTGGGTTAGGATTCAGCCTCAGGCCCCGTGACTCCAAGGCTGTCCTTTAGATCATACCTGTGCGCTCGTTCCCCCTGTCTCTGTCTGGCCTCCTGCAGCCTTCAGCCGCATGGCCACTTCCCCCAGCCTTCCCGAAGAGTCCTGGACAACTCATCCTGACTCCTGGCTGCAGAGCTCTGGGCCCAATGCTGTCTGTCTACTCCACACCTAAGGCTGTCCCGTGCCCTCCTAGAGGTCACCACACTTCTACCTCCTGACAACTTAGACAAGAAGACTGTCCCCACCTACCACCCCTTGCAATCTGCATCATGGATCGTCTCTGGTTCTGCTTGTCAGACCTGAACCGTCTTACAGGTGTACACTGAGGGCCTCAGGTCCACTGAGTGCCAATCTTTTAGGTCTGTTGATCCTGGTTCCACTTAGAGTGCTGTTCTCACAGTGGGCCTCAGTCAGGCACTTAGCAAATCTATCTGGGCATATACAGCCTATGCTGGATTGCAAAAGTTCAAAATTAATTATGTGTAATTCCATTCCATTATGAGAATCCGATGACTGCCTCTTTGAGGGGGCTTTTAACCCTTCATCTTGAGCATATTTCAGTGTAGACGACACAAGAATCCTTACACATGAAGGTTGAAATCAACCAACATGTGGGGCATGTGCTGTGGGGCAGCTGGTGGGTGGGCACTCCCTGGGAGTCTAACCGCTCATCACCGAATGTGCTTGAGTCTCTTCCATGTCCTCTGAAAGTGGTTTCCAGATGGAGGGAATTCATGACTAAAGGAATGAATTGTCACATACAGAAATTCTAACTAACTGGATTAAAGAAAAGACCACCTTAAGAACAACCCCTGCTCTTGACACTCACGTCTCTTATTCGGTGGAATAAGTGTTTCACTGCTGTGTTGGAATATCACATGGCTTTCCCCGTGGGCTTTTCCCAACTCCTGTCCTTAGAGATTAGATATTGATAAAGCTTGGAACTACTGAGAGACCTATGGTTTCAAAGGTCCCCAGGGTCCATCTGTGATCATTTTCTGTATCAATGGCTCTGATTTGTAAAACCTGTACCTATTGTAATTAAAAAGTGTGGCCTTTATCTAAATCCTGTGATAGTAATAAAAATCTAAAGCGTCAGAGGCGCCTAGGAATCCCATATTGCGCTGCCCAGTGATGGTGGTGGTTAAAAACATACCCTAGCAGCTGACAGCTCTGCTGCTGGGCCTGGGAGGAGAAGACTAGAGGAAAGGACAAGGGAACTCATGTCTCTGTATTGACAGGTGACAAGATCTGTGTCACACTGGCCAATGTTTCCAGTGAATGGAGCAGGGCTGGTGAATAAGGAAGTCACTCTCTTTGTTCAGGAGATATCAGGACTGCATTTCTGAAGAAAAAAAAAAAAAAAACTAGGGTTCAGTACACACATGCCACAGTAAACTTCCTTTCCTTGTGCTGATGAAGGTCATCCCTCAGGGCAAAAGGAAAGGAGAGCCCTCTGTGATATGCCCCAGATTTGTGTGACATCCTTATAAACTGGGAGTGTACCCTTGTTGAATTCACACCTCAAGTTGTGCTAGATGGGAAGCCAATCTGTGCCTAATGGCAACTTAGGTTGGCAGCAAAGAGGAAGGGGGCGTATCTATCCAGTCCACAAAGCCAGGGTTCGGCAAGAATTGGGGTGGGGGGTTGTTAATGTGGAAGGTTTCAGAGCAGAGCTGTCTCCTCAGCAAAATAAAACAGGTGCTTAGAAGGATTTAAAAAGTTAGTAATAAAAATCTAAAGCATCAGAGTATCAGGGGATGGCCAGATGGTGGCTAAGGGGCAGGTGATCGGCAGTTCACACTGCAGGGCCTGGTGTGCGTCTCCAGAGACGGGCAGCAGGTGAGGAGCAGCGGCAGGCCACCTGGGAGCTGAACAGAAAGGCTTCCCAATCACATTTGCTGTTTTTCTTCTTCTTTTTTTTTTTTTTTTGGTGCTGGGAATTGGACTCAGGGGCACTTAAACACTAAGCCATACCCCCAGCCCTTCTGTGTATTTTATTTAGAGACAGAGTCTTGCTGAGTTGCTCATGACCTCCCGAGGTTGCTGAGGCTGGCTTTGAACTTTTGATCCTCCTGCCTCAACCTCCCCAGCCACAGGGATTACAAGCATGTGCCACTGTGCCTGGCACATTTGCTTTTAAAACACCGAGCATGTCCAGTCTGCAGAAGAGAGTGTAATGGGAGGAGCTACCAGAGAAGTCTGTCCCAGAGATGTCTGTGAGCCCTGCAGGCAAACTGAGGGGCTGGTTCTGTCTGAGGAGTGAGGGCTGTAAGAGAGGGAAGAATTAAGGGGATTCTCAGGTGTCTGGACTGGGTGACTGGATGGACACCAGGGCCCCTGAATCATGATTGAGCACAAGGAAACTAGCAGAGAACCATCACGAACTCAATTTTGGACTGAGTTTGTAGTTGTCTGAGAGATGTCTGAGGGGAAATGTCAAGTGTGCCCTTGGTATCTAGGTCGGAGAGGCTGTGACCAGATATTTGTTTGAGAGTTTACTGGTTCCAAGTACCATTCTGGGGTCAGGAATACAAAACTCATAAGGCCCTGCTTTCCACCAACCTCCACTGATATTTGTATCTCTTATTTGATCCTAATGCAATACTGTATGAGTACCTCAGACCATCCCAGCACATTCCTGGGGAGTCTGAGGGGCGAGAGGGTTAGCTGCTGGTGGGTATTTTGCAGGAGTTGAATTAGGGCCCTGGGGTTGAGAAACTATGGGCAGAGGCTGAGAGCTGCTTTCCACGTTCAGGGAAGCCTCTGTGACCCTCACCGGGTTCTGGAATCAGATGGAAGATCCAGACTAGAGGCAGAGATTTCGGAGGACTGAAATCTTTCCAGATTTAGAACGAGTGCTCTGCAGGCCTCCTCCCCAGGGCACACCCCAAACAACTCAGGGTGCTTGGGGATGCTGTGGAAGGGCTCCTTCCTGTGGCATCATTTGGTGAAGTTTGATAGCAGAGCTCCTGATGCTGCCTTCTGGGGCAGGCAGAAGGTCAAGGTCAAACACACAATCAGGGCATCAGTCCAAGGGCATGAAAAACAGGAATCTAAGACAGGGCAAGAAAGGAGCCCTGAGAGGCACAGATGAGGGCCGATGAGCAGTCAGGTGGTGGGAGGGTCTAGAAGAGATCCAAATGAGGCAGGGTCGCAGGTGCGGACTTCCTGTCCTCACGCCCATCCCTGAGTTTGTGGTCATTGACAGAATGTTTGGAAGAGTGGGTCATCTTTCAAAATGTCATGTGCCCACAGTGAATATGCAGAAGTCTAAAACATCCGAGGTGAAAAGCAGGCTCCGGAGCTGTCTGAGCTGCCCAGTCGGTGCTGCACCTCTGCCCGTCTAGAAAGCTGTAACAAAACCAGCTTATTCTGGAAGTGAACAAGCAGGTGCTCAGTTGCTCTTATTTGCACCACACATAAATCAAAACGCATGGCTGAAATATCTGTGCAAATCTTTGCTTTCATGAGCTGCTGTTTTCTGCTCCTGCATTTCCTGAACCTGAGCAGGTAGATGTTTTCTAAGTAACTGCTGCTCCCCAGTGTGTCAGGCCAGGAAGGAAACCCAGGAAAAGCCCTGGTCCCAGCCCTGGCCTCTCCTGGTTTTCTGTCCCTCTCCCTCCCAAGTCTTCACCTCCTTCTCCAGAAAGGCCTCCCTCTCCTCCCCTGGGGGCTGTGCTATCTTCAGGGCTCCAGGGATTCAGGAATTGACATGTTTTTCAGAATAGCCAGAATATCAACTGGTTAATCTATATATTTGCCGGTAAGATCTGCTCATATGCAAAGGGAAAATAATGTAATTAATTTTAGCAAAATGTTTCTTTGGGTATAAAATATTGCTGAATTTTTGGTGACTCAATTTTGATTTTCTCATTTCTAATAATGTCTCTTATTTATTTCCCTCAATAACATTTGAGACAATTGGCCCACATTATTGGGGTTCTGTCACATTCCAGTCAGTGACAGAAGAACCCAGAGTGCGGCTGTGAGATCCCTCTCTGAAAGCACTGGCCAGCTTTTGGAGGCTTTCGGGAGGTTTCAGTTGCATAAGTTCAACTCCAGCCCTCTGCATCTTTCCCATGAACACACAAACAAAACAAAGTTTAAAGACACACACAATAAACAACAGATCGGTCAGACTGAAATCACTAGCCAGGGTCTGTACGGAGCACTCAGCAATGTGCCTCTCTGGTCTGTGTTGGAGGCTGACGGGGGAGGTGTGAGCTAGGTATTCCTCTCGATCTAAAGAGAACGTTGCACTTGGCAAAGGGAAGCTTCTAGAAGAACCGCATGATATTCAGGACAGGAACCTGAGTGATATTTACTGGAAGCATTTTGATGTGTGGGTGGGGAGGGGTGCTGGGGGCGGCAGTTTTCATGGTAGGAGCACTCAGGGAATCTCCAGCACGGGGCCTGGCCTGTGCTGCCTCATGCAGCCGATACATACAACTTACAGAGCAAATGCTTCTAAAGAATTGGAGGGATTGTTGGTCCTCATCAGCCAACACTGATTCTGATGAGGCAAGGCGTGTAGCTGCAGTGAAGGACAGTGCTTACTCCCCTACAGATTGAGTTTAATGTCATCGGGGCATCTGTAGGCAGTTTGTAAAACTATGTCAAATTGATATGGAAAGTAAATCCATGTTTTATTACTTTAAATCACCTGGGCCTCTTTGGAAGTGTCACTTCAAGGACTTTCAAGTTTGCCACCTCCCCTTAACTTTCAGTAGCTGTTTTGTTAATATCGTTCAATAAGCAATCCACAAAGTCACAGAAGAGAATATCACAACATATTCTCTATGAGAACCTTGTATTTTTTCTAAACATCTCCATAAATAAGGTTTTTCTTACTCTGTATTACTGTTCATCTGTTGTTTTAAAATTCCACTAATAAAGAGCTTGTTATTAACGTTCGTAATCCATTGTCACTGCCTATGCCTACATCTCAGGAACCTACACCATGCCTAAAGACAAACTGGAAAAATACTACAAGTATCATAAACCCCTCTATCTGGACACGAGGTAAAGATTTTGTTATATAAATTACAACAGTATATTCTAATTGGTGGGCCATCATTGACGATTGAT
This sequence comes from Marmota marmota marmota, assembly GCF_001458135.2. Classification (NCBI taxonomy): domain Eukaryota; kingdom Metazoa; phylum Chordata; class Mammalia; order Rodentia; family Sciuridae; genus Marmota; species Marmota marmota. The sequence goes on from NW_025999983.1 coordinate 6,413,581, forward strand.
AATTCGGTGATTATACTCTGCCACCTTTACCCATGGGGCATTAAATGACAAGTATCTTGGGACTCTGAGTTTTGTGACCATTCTTGACTTGTGGTTTCCTCTGACATTGATGCATTAGTCCTGTCTGTCACAATCCCGACTTTCTTTGATAAAAATAACCCTGTCATTAGACGTATATGTATAACAAAAACAGCATTTCCTGATGAATCTTACACTGTCCCCCTTTCACGCCATGAGTGACTGAGATGCCTTGGGTCCTTGTCTGCATAAATTAAACCGCTGCTGTGAAGCCTCACCCGTCAGCCCGATTGATTGTGCCAGGAGAACAAGTTGACTGTGGGTAGGGTAATAAATGAGGGATGAACGTGATTTGTAAATTAGCTGGAAAAAGATGCAAAGCGTCATGAATTCTGTACTTAAGAGGCATCCAGGGGCGTGAGTGCAAGGTGATGGGTGTCTTTTGGCTGCGCAGGTTCCTTTAGCCCCTGTGTGTTGATTCTGCTCTCCACCCTGGGTCTCCACTCAGAGCTCTTGGTAAATGTGTGTGATTTGCCCAAGAAACAGTAAACAGAGATATCCAAAATCTTCTTTGACAAGAAAGCTTTTTTGCCAAGTTTAATTTAGAAAAGAATTTTAAAAGGCATGCCAACCTAGAAAAGCCAAGAGTTTCCTGAGTAACTGAAAAGCTCGCCCATGTTAGGGCCATTCTCTGGCGAGACCTTCCATTCTGTGCCCAGGACAGGATGCTGGTCAGGCACTCCTCCACTCCTCCCAACCACTGGAAAGAAAGAGGCGCTTGCAGACACAGCTGACAGTTTCCACCTCAGTAGCTGAAAAATAGCATCTCTCATATTAAATTCTGCATAAGAATTTCTTGGCCTTCTTTGTCAAATATGGACTCCTGAGCCTCACCCTCAGAGACTGACTCAGGAAGGGTCCACAGACTGGCAATCACCAGGAGGCTGAGCACCATGGGTCCCAGCCCCCATCAAAGATGTTCCTACTTGCTGGGACCATGAAGAATCCAGGTAATTAGTTGAGAGAGAGAAGGAGACATCAAGGGGGTGAAAGTGCCTTTGATTTACTTGTTTTGACCCCACTAATTGGAACCTAATTAGTACATTCCAAACACAGACATTAAGTATCTACTTATGTGATAAATCTTAGATGTATATATCTTAATTAAACCTAAATCTTTCTTCGTATAGATAAGCATTAGATTTCCCTGTGATAATGAAGTCTTAATCCATTGCTTTCTTAAATGGAATCTATTTAAGAAATAAATAGATCCGCGTGAAAATTTAACAAAAGTGTAGATTATGAGGGACATGAAGGTGATTGAATATAATAAGAATATCATGTAATAAATTCAGAATTTTAAACAAACACAGAATAGAGCCCATCATTGGAATGAGCAAATAGCCATCAGTGGATGACAGAGAACTGAAGAGGCCGGGAAGGTGGGAGGTTCGTGCTCAGTTCCCTGTGCATTAGGAAACACTCTGCACTCCGGGTACCATGCTGGGGGCCAGGGCATGCACAGCGACCAAAGGCAAGGATTTCACAAGCTCCTAGGTCCACGAGATACGAGATACGCCAAAAGGCCATATTAAACTAGATTCAAAATGAGGCCAAGGAAAGTGAGGCAATGTCTCTGCCTCTCTTTTCATCACCACCACCCCCAGATGTCATTTACAGTGTCTGGTGACATGAGTCTGTTTGTACATATATTGGTTAAAGTGCTGGGAAATGGGCAAAGAGAAACTGTATAAACACATGGAAACACTGTGCTGTCCATTCCAGCCCTAAGTACGCAAACATCCTTAAACTAAGAATGGCTACAGGACAATCCATGCCCTAACACAGCCCTCTGTCTTCAGGTCTAGAAACTGAGCCATTTAATATTCTCTTCCTCCCTCTTCTTCTCTCTCTCTGAGAAAATCTTAAAGAATAATGAAAAGTGAACCATACCACTCCCTAGGACATAAATAAGTCATTATGCATCTGGACTGTAAAGGTCAGGAAGCCATGCAGGGTCAATGGGTAGCTGTCCCTGTTCCACAATATTCAGAAAGACTGTAGGTTGGGACCACGTGGCCTCTGGGGATTGGTGTAACTAAGAGGCTTCTTCCTAGTGCACGCTAGCTGGCTGAACACTTCACCTCCATGTGGCTTGGGCTTCCTCCCAGTGTGGTGACTGAGTTCCAACATGGAAATCCCCAAGGAAGAGGGTGGCAGTTCATGTTTATGAACTTTGTCTCAAAAGCCACTGTATCATATCACTTCCTCCACATCCTGTTGAGTGAAGCAGTCACGAAGTTCTGCCTAGGTCCAAGGAGGGGACGTTGTCCCTGCAACTCAGTGGAGAAGGGTCAACGTGATATGGTGAGAAGAACCTTAGAACAAGTGATATCATGGCAAATGCCTTTGGAGAACTCAGTTGTCCACATTTTGGATCTAGCAATTTGGTCATTTCATTCATTCTCTTTTTTTAAAATTTTTTATTTGTTTTAATTAGTCATACATGACAGTAGAATGCACTTATATACTTTGATATATCGTACATAGATGGGATATAATTTCTCATTTTTCTGAGTGTGCATATTGTAGAATCACATTGGTCATATAGTCACATACATCCATACAGTAATAACGTCTGTTTCATTCTACTATCTTTCTTATCCTGGCATCCCTTGCCTTCCCCTCCTTTCACTTCCCTCTACCTAATCTAAGGTAGTGCTATTCTTTTTTTTTTTTTTTTTTTTTTTTGCATTACAATTCTTAATACACATATATACCACAATTTTTGTATCTCTGTTTGCATTCTCTCTGGGGAAAAGCCTTAAAATTAAACTCAGAAGGTAAGAGAAAATACAAAAATTTCTCATTTTCTTCTAGTATGATATAGATCTATGCACTACATTTCTAAACCATTCTGAGCCCACTTATATATGCAGCTTACAGAAATGTGTCCCAAGTGCTCACAGCCATTAGGTAAAGTCAAACATTTTCCTCTTTTATTGTTTATACACTCATGTTGCAAACAAAAGAAATCCACACCATTTGGGTGTTTTCTCTAGGCAGGGAAAATATCTGCACTATGTCAAGTGCTTCATAACTATTGCATCATGACAACCCTGAGGTGAGGGTCGTGGGTCTGCAGGGAGCCCAGGGGCACCAGCCCCAAGCCTAGTCTGCTGGGGATGCCATCATCATAAGGAGACCACAGGAGAGAGATTCACTGTTGTGAGTCAGCTGGGTTTCTTTTATTTTCCTCCAATTTTGAGAAAATTTAGTTCTTGAACATGTTCTCAGCTTAGAACTGATTTCAGCCCATTTGACAAACCTAGCGATGCTTTTTAGTGATACTGATAATTCAATAATTGTAGGTGGTGCATTTAGCTACTTGTACACTCACAGATGGCTAATACAATCTTAAGAATCCCTGAAGGAAGTCATATATGTGGCTAAGGTCTGGAAGAAGGAGGAAAGCAGAAAATTTGATTTCTGAATTGATTGTTTTATTCCTGTGAGGCAGTGCATTTGATAGCTGGGCCTACTCTGGACGATTTTCCAAGTTCATAGTTTGTTCTCTGGCTGTGCTTTTGGCTCTAGAATATTCTGGCATACTCTGAAATGTGTTCTAGATTGAGCTTGAATGCTTAAATTTTCTACAAAGAATTATGCTTTTGATCTACTAGACCTGAACCTAAGCTTGAATTGCAAATAGTAGTCTTCATGCAGTGAATTAAAAAAGCAAACGGAAGTTATCCCAGTGCCGAGAATGAACAGTGCATCACAGTTAAGGCAGGTGACTGGGGGTGGAGGAGATTTTCTATGGCTACTTACCAATACACACAGAACAACACTAATTATATGACGACCCATACTGTAATGAAGACCCACCGAGTGGGTCCTCTGCACACCTGCAGAAGGTACACAGGCCTTGTAAACATGAGCTCCAGCGTGGTTCTCTGCTCTAGAGCTCTCAACCCCTGACACTGAACTATCTATCCACTATACAGTGCAGCGGTGGGCAGGAGGGATCCATCTCAAGCCAGCCCTGCCTGATGGGGCAAAGCTTTGTCTACAAACTACTGAGCTCTAGGCTAAGGCTTTTACTGCATCCTCACTACATGAAAATACATTTTGTCCCATGGGAGATCTGCATGAGCTAAAATATAATAATAAGCTAAAACCACAATTGCTTTTTGCCCCTGACTTTGAAACAGAACTGGGTGGGCTTCCTAGAGATGTCGGCCTTTGTACCTGAGAAAAAAGCTTGGCTTTCTTCCCATGGATCAACTGGGTGGTGGAGCACCAGGAGTCTTCACAAGCCTGCGTTTCTACCCACCCTGAGCATCATACGGGTGATAAAACCCCAAAGTAAACAGAAAGATGAAAAAAGGAATGCTTATTGAATCGATTTTATTCCAGCAAATCACATTACATATTAAATTTCTTAGACGTGTGAAAATATCAAGATTTTTATTGCTCAGTTAATTATGTTCTTTGCATGCTAACTCTTACTTCTTAAAGAAGAGAAATGATCCAAAAGGATTAAAATTAAAACATAATTTTTTTCCTAATGCTAAAAGCGTTTCTGTGACATGATGTGCTTAACACTGAAGAAAATAAATAAAACGGAATTATATCCCAGGATAGGAAGATTTAGAACATTAGCAAACTCCCTCGTTTAGATGGCTAATATGTTCTTCTAAATGATATTTTGAGAATGCTTGTATCAGCACACCCCAAATCTGAAAACTCTTCCTATTTATATTGACTGAAAAAATGCTGATGAGGAGCACATTCTCTGAATATGGGCTCATCCCCTGTTGCACTTTTAAACACAGACGGTCTGTGCTGGCACCAGGATTTCTTGTCATCTCTGCTCACTTGGTTCTGTCTTTAAGCATTCATTGATTCACAGGCACGACAACAAATGGCTGACGAGAGACCTTGGCCTTATTGGTGGCACCAGCATTGAAAGAGGAGGAGCAGAGACCCCTGCCTGTTATGAGAGATTCTGATTTCTACTCTGCCCTGTGGTCTGCCCTTACAGACACTCTCTTCTTTTGTTTTGTGTGTTGGACATAAGGTCTAGCATACACAGTTGGAAACAATGGCTACAAGGCTCCAAATGCAGATCCTTATAGATAAGGAGGTGTGATCCAGGTGAAGTGAACCATCCAGGGTCACATAACTAGCTGGGGACAATTCTAGGACACCAGCTCACAACCTAACCATTACCCTAGTTTCCACTACACCACATTAAGTGGTTAGCACAATTTCCTTCTCACATTCAGCGACAAAGAAACACAACAGTGTTCAGTGTCTCCTATTTCCATTTGATGCCTCTGGTCTTATCACAATTCAGATCATCTATTTAATCCTAAATAAATCCTGATGAATGTACTTACTTTCCTATAGAGGAAAATTTTTGGTAAAACTTTCAGAAAGGTGTCCAGGATTCCAGAGCACCAGTGGAACTATCGATATAAGCTGTAGGGGACGAGAACTGAGGAAGTCTACAGACTCCAGACTCGAGATCCCACTCATGTGTGAGAATATGGTATCCCATCCTAATTCTGACTGTGCCTCAGCAATAAGAGCTATCTGCTAATGGACCAGTGGTTCGGGAGGCTGCTAAAGCACCCCATATGAGCCATGACCAGTATACTCCTGTACTCATCTGCCCCAGCACCACACACTTGGATGCTACCCTTCTGTAGCTATTTCCCTTCTCAAGTCTGTTCTTAATGGACACGTTGACATGATTTTATATGTGAAACTTCACACATAAAATGATATGGAGTGCTGTATCATTCTTTTGACCTTAAATTCTATGCCCACCTAATACAAAGTGGTAGACTCCTCATTGTGATTGCATTGATAACTCTAGGGAAGTCTTAATTAGGCAGCAACTCCATATGCACCCATGACTAGGGACACCAACCTCTGCCATGTGATACATTGAGTAAAAACTAAAATAGTTGAATGGGTATGAAAAGAATCAAATCAAACCACTTTATAGGATAATGCACTAAATAAGACCTTAATGAAAATTTTCACTTTTAAGTTGATGTTCTGAGAAGGTTGGTATAATTTTTCAGGAATTCAGAAATTTGGCCATATTATCATTTATCCTAATGGTTAAAGGAGACCAATACTTTAAACTGACCTCACGGAGTCTGCCTGGACACGCCTTTGTCCAGGGACATTTTAAGCTCAGGCTGACCAGTCGGATGGTGCCTGTAGGTGAACTTGAGCATCGGCATTCAGATGTTCCCTTCATTCTTTCCTGAGGGGGAGGAGGGCCTATTTATTGATGAAATCAGTCCTGAGATTTTTCCCTGAGTTATAAAAACGTCATCAGTTGGGTAGTTCGCGCAATTGGAGTGGAAACCCGGCATCGGAATGCGTGGGTGGCAGCCCCGGCTCTGCCTAATAGCCCTGGCCCAATAGTGGACAAGTTGGCTTGGTTCACCTCTCAGGGTTCCTCTTCTCATCAGTGCAAGAGCGAACATAAAACCCCACCTCCTTTACTTTCTTCATGGGATGATTACCGATTTAGAGGTTTGCTAGGATGGATTCCCAGGTCTTCCCCCTCCCTCTGCTCCTGGTCTGACTGTATTAGTCGGAGTCTTTCAGCGGTCGGTAACAGAATCCAACCAAAGTTAATTCAAACAAAAGATAGAGTTGTTCGTGCATCTGAGTGGGTGAGGGCAGCCCTGCTGTTGGCCTGCCTGGGTCCAGGTTCTTGAGTGAGGTCCTCTTGAAGACATTCCCTTCACTTAGCTTCCTTGACCCTGTCCTTATTGCTCTCACATAGGCTCTGCTGGTAACAAAGATGACCACAGGTTGGTCCCGATGTATATTCCATGGCTTAGCCCAAATCACACATGTGAACCAAAGGTGTCACTAAGAGGCTTAGAGGTCTGATTGGCTTTTCTGTGGTCAGTGGCCCACTTAGACTTAGGAGATGGGGCAATCCTGCCCCTCCCTGCCCTGAATGGAAGGAAGTAAAGACAGGACAAAAGCCACACATCTACCACCTTTTCCTTATAAGTTAATTGGAGTCCATATATATTTTTTCTATTATAAAATTTTCAAAAAATGCCCTTGCCTACTATGTAACTCTGTCACATACAACATTTAACAAAGAGAGAAATACACTCTAAAAATGAAGTGTGTTTCTTTATGGACTGTCAATCTACGGCCAAGTGTCTGAACCTTACCCTGAGTTAATCTCTGTACCCAACTAACAGATAAGCTGAGGTAAGAAAACTGGCCTTCCCCAACCTAGAAGATTCCTGATGCCCACACACCTCTCATTATTCACAGGAAAGAATCAGAACCCATCTAAGAAGCTCTAGTTCTTTCCCTTTGTGATTTTAGAGAAGCCACATTGGAGAAAAGAATGTCTCTTTCCCACAGGACTTATCAGTTGACACGGGAAGTAGCCACAGCTTGTCAGTGGCTTCCTGCCAGTTCCTCCACAGGATGAACAGTGGTCCCCAAGAGATTAGGCAGGCTAAAGAAAAAAAAAATAGTCACATGTCAACCAAACTGGCACCTAGTAGACATTCAGTTAGTGCCAATTTAACAAATCTGGAGAAAGTACACTAGGCATTACAGATAATTTTATAGATACCATTATGAAGGTGATTATTATTAGGGCCAATGTTTAAATTTACTTTTGGTTTCTGGGTTTTTGGTTTAGCTGAGTAAAAAAAAAAATTGGATCAGGAAAGAGATTAATCAAATGAAAGTAAGGGATCATAAACTCAAGAGTCAGGTAATTTTTGAGATGAGATCAATGTCCTTCTCCATCTGAATTCGTTATCCAAATTCAAAGACTGACTCATCCGAGCTATCAAGCCACGATTTTATGACATCTGCAGAGTGCCAAAATAAAGTAGGTCACAGACATACTTTTTAATATCTGCCCACTGGCCTGTATCTAACACAAACTCAACTTTCTGAGTAGAGATGTCCACTTAGAGTATCTCTTTTTCCAAAAGTGAACACTATTGAGTTGGGGTTATCTAAGTTTAATAGAATGAAGAAGGTTCTCCGAGTAGTTGAGTGCAAAAGAGGCTCTCAGAGTCAACCAGCACCTCACACACTGTGGAATGCATCCCTAATGACCCCGGGCACGTGCCACATGGGAGACAGGGACTTTCAATGTTTCTGTGCCCTCCAACTTAAATGATGTTTTCACAGGTCAGTTGTGTTGGTTTCTAGGCCTGTTTTTTGCTAGTTGTGCTTAATATTCAATTTCTTAATTTAATTAAAAATCACGTAAGCCAATGAACCATCAATGCAAAGAAAATTGTTTCTACAAAAAGCCGAGTTGAGTGATTTACAAAGACTTAATAAGGCGTGTTTGTTAGAAGCTGTTTTGAATTATTTATATGTGGAATGGTTTTAAAAGTGGAAGACAAAATTCTAAACAATTCTAAGTTCTAAAAACTCTGAAAAATCAATTCTGCCTTCTGATTGCTTCACTACTGTCTTCATGTCCTTGTTCTACTTTAAAGAGATCCAAACTGGAAACTGTAGAAAAACTAATCATGGAAGAAGGATGACACTTCAGGAAGTGGACTCAGACTTTAAAAAATAGAAAAGGCTTTGATTCACCATCAAAATATTGCAACATGATTTATATTTACATGTTTCAAAATGAATGAAACATCTGCCAGTTTTCTGATTAACCTACCAAATTCACCCTGCAGCAGGCAGCCCTGGGCCTGGGTTCTGCTTCTGCCTCAGGACCTCTGCCCTGACTTCTGTCCTGGAGTCCTCCCCTACCTGCCAGCCTGCCTCAGCCCTCTCAGAGCTGCCTTTGATACTGACCCTTAGGATCTGTCTTTCCTAAAACACTCGTGTCTGGAAACTTTCAAAAGTCTCCTTTGCTCTCCCTTTTTCTTTCCTGAAAGATGATAATTGTTTTCTCTACACCAGAAACCCCTTTTTACTCCCTAAACATCACAATAATTCCAGAAAGAGATCAGATTTTTATTAAGCAAGCACCCCAATCATTTTCTTGACCCACGCCCAAGGAACATAATCAGAAAAACATCCAAATATCTATATCTAATTTATATTTGTACTAATCCAAGTGGAATGTATTCTTGATCGTGAAAACTTGTGTTTTAATTTGATGGCTGTACATTTATGGACAAAACTCATTCTCCATAGATGAAAATACTGAAACAAACAGAACAGACAGCAAGACTACTTTCTGGTGGATTTTCAAAACAGCTTGCAAAGATTCTTCTTATTTTTTTTCACTTTCAATGGGCAGACCCTTCACTTTCAGTTCCACTATGTGAGATAACCTAGCCCAGAGTAGTTCACGGGAGGTGGGGGGGTGGGGGTCCTTATTATTTTATGTCAGCCAGAAGTTTATAAACTTTTTGCTTAGGCAATTGGTTCTACACATTCCAGAAAGTACGTAAAATCTTTGTACTACAGCAGCTTCGGCATTATTGGGAAATGTTTGGTAATAGGCTGTGCTGAATTGTGGATCCAAAGCCTGCCTTGTGCAGAATCGGCGGTGATGGAATTGGAGGAGGGTTGGTACTGCCCTTCAGGATGGCATATGGCGCAGGAGGCATTTTAAAACACCACATGGCGCTTTCCCTTGGTGACACCTCTCGCCTTGGGCTGTGAGAGGATTCGGAAGGTAATGCAGAATTTCAGATACAATTACAATGGCTCCTTGGTGGGGCATCATCCCAAAGAGGGTCAGCTTTCTAGCCTGTTCTCTGAGCAAAGATTTTTGGAAGATCGTTGGTTATAAAGGTAATGTATCTGGATGGCCCACTTTAAACTTTATCCTTCAGAAAAACAATTTTCCTCAGCCAACCATGCTAATCTGAGAAATCTGTATGATCCCAGACAGTTCTACAAGCTGTTTGTAGGAGCAGTTTGGGGAGGACACAGTTTGACCCTCTGTGCCACCAACTTGAATAATTTCCCCTCATTTGGTGTCTTTCTCCAAAGACACCCTGATGACAGAGGCCATCAACTCAAGGCTGACCTCAGAATACATTCTTGTCCCTACCACAAGGGTCCCAGTGTGTTCTATGAACTTTTGACTCTCAAGCTGGAGAGGTGGCCTGCTCTGGGAGCCAACATGTCTATGCTCCATGGCTCTCCGTGTGTAACCGCATACAGTTTAGACTAATTGGTGCTGATGATCACATCTGCTTGTACAACGTAGCTGAGCACAGAGAGTGCAGATCGCAAGCCTGCGTGTGCTTGGTGACTACCCTGGTGCACGCCTTGGGGACCACGTAAAATTAAAATGCTTCATAAAGTTTGGGCTCTTCACTTTATCTATGTGTATCTTCGAAGCTAATGAAGAGCGAGTTTGGAATGTAGATGGCTGTTTTCATTACATGAAACAAATCCAACTGATTCTAGGAATAAAAGGACCATCAACAAAATGGTAGAGGCAGGGAATAAAGTCAATTTTCATATGAATGTGAAGAATCAGGCTTTTGCATAATTTTACTGGGGAAAGGATTAAGAGGGTAGGAACAAATGGAAAGTGCAGACCAGAATCCACCTCGGGTCAGCCTGAGCGCAAGTCATTTGAGGCTCCCAGTCGGCAAGAAAAGAGCTTCAGATCTCTGAGGAGCGAAGCCCCTGGGGGCTTTCCAGAAGTTTCCAATCAAATAGCTGTAGCCAGTGACCCCTGGGGAAGAGCTGACCCGTCAGCCTTCTGAGTTGCCAGAGGAGCTCAGCCCACAGCCACCTGCAGAGCGTGGCTTGATGGGTGGGGCATGTGCCTCTCACAGCTGTGATTTCCAGTTCAAGGGGCCCAATAATCAGCCACCTTCTGTCGCCTGAGCTCTAACATCCAGACGGTGATGACTGCAGAAAGAAAACGAGAATACAATGAAGACCCACCTCGGTTGGCTGCACTGAGCTCCTCTTGAGTCCTGGTAGGACCAACACCAACACAAGCCTCTGTCTCCGTGGGGATGGGGGCGTCTCTGTCACATGCATTCCATGGAGATGCAGACCAGATTCAGGACAGGCAAATGGGCCAAGGATGAGAAGGAGACAGGGAAGACTACAGCCAGTCTCTGCTCCCAAAATGATCAACAAATACTCCTTCCGGCTCTTCTGGGGAAGAGGGGTTGAGGAGCGGGGAGAGACCAGGAGTGTTTCCACTACGGAGTGACCATCCAGGGGAGCGGTGAAGCCAGGCAGGAGATGCTGCTGCCCCCTAGTCCCCCTCCAGTGCCCCTCAGTTGCCATCTGCAGAGGAAAGTAGTCTTCATTTCTTTTTCACTTTGAAGAGTTTCTTTCCAAACTGTCAGTGTGCGGATCTGCCATGACTGAATGCTCATCTGACCATCTGACCACAGCACAGCTGTGGGGTTCAAGGCCTAGTTCCAGGAGTGCCTGGCGTAAGGCTTTGAGCAAGCCGCCCTCTGAGCCCCCATCTCATTTGTGAAATGGAGATATGTAGGTGGATTTGATTGCCAAAAACAATCAGAGGTGACCATCAATGAATTCTGCAGGTCGCAGTACAAATGCCAGGCTTCAGGGTCACTTGCAGTGACCATGAAAGAAAAGACATTGACCCCTAAGGGGAGAGGAAAAGAAGAGCAAGTACAAAAGTGGAGTTCCAGGAGTGCACCTAAAGCCACCTCTGCCTCTTGCTGGTTCAATGGCAGGCCTTGGGCAGGAGCCCGCTGCCAGCCAACGGTGATCCACTGTACTGGACTGGGCTAGCACCCTCAGGACCACACCCAGACTTTGCCTCAGTTTCTTCTCCAAGGAGGGAAACAGAGATTCAAACAGACTTAGGCCAATTCTAGGGCCTTCCCTTCCACACACCCTTAGGGGAGAGGAGAAATGAGTTCCGTTTTAGGTGCCTCTCCAGATACAGGGGGCAGAATCTCTGTCCTTGGTACCTAGGGGCCACTCTTAAGCTGTGCTCTAGAGCTAATAACAAATGCAGTATTGTCCTGCAGAGACCCCACTTGGCACTATGTGATGCAACTTAGAACGAGGCCCTCTGCTCACAGGCTCCTGGGGTTTTTCTTTTCTTTGGAGCCTGCAGACGTTAAATTATGTAGATACTTTCATTACTTTTTCTTGTCTTCCTCTTTTGCCACAGGAATAAAAACTCATTGTTCTTACATGATTTCGTCCTTGACAGTTCAATCACAGAAAATGGATTGCGGCCATTTGACATTTATTTATGATAATGAAATGGATCCCATTACATAATCTGCTCCATCCCAGTCCCTAGCATGCCCCAAGTTACACCTAGGACATTCAAATGGTGGCCCAGAAGTGCCGTGTCAGCTAGGCCAGGGGAACCTCAGAAGCATTTCATACATGAATGAATCAGTTTTAAAAACAAGACCCTCAGTAGGCCCACTCTGATTTCAGCATGAATTAGTGCTCTATAAATCACCTTACCCCTTCCACCAACACCTTGGGCTGTAGCTTCATTTCCTGTCTTTTATGAGGTCATGCTCTACCAGTCCCTCAGAGATGCTTGACGCTGCTGCCGTGGCTGATAAATTCTGATGAGCTGGTTTATGGGATGGCCTGGTACTTTTGGTAACCAGTGTTATTTTTCTACAAAATTTCATCTCAAATTAATGTGACCAGCATGACCAGGCAGGCAGTGCATCTCAAATGTCTTCACTGTTCTTGACCTTGGTCCTGTCACCCTTCCCTTTCCCCTTCCGTCTGTTAAATTGGAGCTTTAGCACATCCTAGGTGGATTTAGGACTTCTACACCTGTTGCTAACAAGCCTCCTTTTTAGTCTTGACTTTTGCCCTTTAGTGTGGCCATCATGCACAGGGGCATTCCAAACAAGGGACAAGAGGACTTCGCACTGTGCTTTCACTCTGGGGGACCAACGGGCACAGGGGTTCCTGGGTGTGTCCACTGAGGAGCTCAGTCCATTCTTACAGTCACATCAGCCCCACACAAATGATGTCCCCACCCAACAGCGGCATCTTCAAGGACCAAGGGTATTCTCTTCATGGAGATCAGGCCCCACGTGTCTCCAAAGTGGACAGCCCCTCATGTCCCCCGCCCCACATCCCCTCTCCCAGCCTGTACATCAGGACTGGGCGACAGAGGTGTGTATTCTCCTTAGAAGCTTCCTTTAGACCATGAGCAGAGGCAGGGCCACTCCCTTGAGCTCCAAAAGAAGGTCAGTGAGAAGCCTCCTGAGGTGGCCTTGGGCTCTACACAGCCCTCTTCACGATGGCCCCAGTGCCTGGAAGACCTAGTGGTGGGAGACTCCATAGCAGAGGGAGCACGGCTGCAGAGGATAGGAGAAGGGGGCAGAAGGGTGCTGGGCTGGAGGACGAATCCCTGGGCACTCAGGATGGAGAGGCGCCTGGCTGCACACTGAGCCCTTGGTGGCCACATCCCAGGTCTACCCAGTTTCCACTTCTGTGCACATTCTGTGAGGTACCAAAAAGGCATCAGCACATTATTTTAACTTTAAATGAAGCTCTTGCAGGAATGTCCAGGAATGTGTGTGTCTTAAAGTGTTGACCTGTCCTAGGCCATCATTCCCCCGGCAGCTTCAGCCTGGCATTTACCCTCCCCTTCCCCTATTTGGGAATTTCAGGGTCTCCTGTTTTCACCCCTTTTCTGCCTGAGCAGCTCTCGGTCTTCCTTCCATCAGGGCCCTCCTCCATGAGAAAAAGCAACAAGATAAAACCGAACAGGCGGCTTTGCATAAAACCTGGTATTCTTTAAAATCAAATGCATCAGATTACACTCAAATAGAGTTGTTTGGCAAATTATTGACAAATGCCTGCACACCAATGTCCTCGTAATACTGATTGCCACTTAAATGCATAGGGACCGGGAAGGCACCTGATGGAGGGGTTTGGGTTTACTGGGACTTGTAATCAGGCCAGCAAAGCATTTTTGCTGGGGACCATCTGTCAGCCCATGTAAATAGGCTCTTTTGATAAGACCAGATGTTCCGGCAGCATTCACTGAGACGGGAGCCTACCTGTTCTTTGATTATAGGAAGTTATGGAAAGAAACCATTTCTGCTGCATTCCAAAATGATTTCTCTTTGGCTCTTAAATTTTCTGCTTGATGATTTTATTTTTTAAAATTTATTTATTTTTGCATCTTGTTTATCCCAGCATAAGGAAAAGAGCTCTGGAGCAGGAATCAGAGACCCACTTTCTCTTTCCTACCCGCCACAGCTGGGTTGGGTAATTTACCAATGACTATCGACCCTGGCATACCCTTGGTATCCCTTAGTATGCACTGATGTTTACAGATGAGTTTGTTCTTTTTGAGTTCTCCTTACCCTGTTGAGGCTCAGGAATATGGAAAACATCCTGAAATGAAAATCATCTACATTTACTAGGCCCAAAAGGGATACCCTTCAGGGCTGTCTCACTGCTCTTCTCTTTTGGAAAGCCCAGACCCAAAGGACAGCTAATCACCCTCAGGTCTGAATGACCCATGGCTCCCTATATCCTCATGCCCTCTTGAGAGGTGCAACAGAGCAGAAATCAAGAGCCATCTGACTTGCGGGAGGTCATGGAAACAGTGCTTACTGCTAGCTCTGCTCCCTGCAGCCAGGGCCTAACTTTGCTAGGATGGCATGTCTGGCCTGTAAGGTGGGAGAGCTGGCTAAGGGCTGAATGAGGTGCCCCAGGTAAAGAGCTCAACCTGTACACTGTACACAGGTGGATCAACACACAGTCCCCCTCCTGCAAGGTCCCACTCGACCTGAGAGCCCCTCCCACAGCCAAGAGCGAGGCCTTCAAAGAGACCACTGGTGGGCAGAGCTCACTGCTCACAAGCTGGCTGGGCATGTCCGGGACTCTTGGTCCAGTGCATCCAGACCTGGAGGAGAAGGGGACAGTGGGCTCTGTTATCCTGCTCTACAGTGTCACCTTGTCACAGGCATCTGCTTCTCCATCCTCACTCACTGTGGTACATGATCCATGCCATCAGTAGTGAACTGCTGGTTCTAGTGGAGAAGGGGGTATCTGTGTGGCGTCTTAGGCTCTCTGAGTGATTAAGACCCCTCCCCAGGTATGCGCTTACACACATTTGCAGCACCCAGGTTGCACCCAGAGGAACTTTGATTCATCTGACAAAAGGAAGCTAGGGCAGGGGATGGGGGCTTCCATCCTCATGCCGTGAGAGCAGCTACCCCTCCACCTGCACCTTAATCCTCAATTCAGAATTTCAAGAGCACCAACACTGTCAACTGGATGAGCTCACACAGGCTCCATCCAAGCACTATAATCAAATCACAACACTTTGGAAACAAAAAGTAGAAAAGCACTTTTCTCTCTTTGGAGGAGATGCTAGGCAATGGAGGACAGTGGAGCTGGTGGCCTTGGGGACTCCCTAAACCAAGCTCCCTCATCCTTCCAGGAGCACTGAGCACCTGTAGCACCTCCTGCCATGCAGTGGGATGTGGCTTTTACCCAGTCCTGTGATAATCCTCCCAGTTCTCTACAGTGTCTGTTCAAAAGTCAGTAATGTTAATCTGTTTGATAGATTTCCAGAGATCACAGCCCTATTAAGCTGTTAGCTTAATGCACCTGACTTTTAGCAGCTGTCTGAAGGGTTCAATGTTACTAAAGGGAATATAGTATGAATTGAAATGGACTCTTTAGAACATTGTATCTTTAGGTACAACATCCCCAATTGGAAGGAAGAGGAAAACACACTAAGATAGACTAGAACCAGGAGAATAGATCTGCAAAGGCAGAGAAACTTGTTTGGCAATCAGAAAACAAATAAAATCAACTAAATCAACTCCTCTGTGTGTGTGTCAGTGTGTGTATGTATATGCACTTATCCGTAAGTACATGTGTGCACATTTGTTACCAAACGTATTATGCCTCTATATTTATGGAATAAATATTTCAGTTTTGATTTCTGTTACAAATAAATACAATATTGTTTGCACAGTAAAACCTGGGGTACAAATTTAATTGGTGAACCTTGGGTTTTATAGAGGAAGCCACTTAATGATCTGCAAAGCTTTAAATGGTTTATTGAATATTTAGAAACAGACAG
Organism: Marmota marmota marmota; assembly: GCF_001458135.2. Lineage (NCBI taxonomy): Eukaryota > Metazoa > Chordata > Mammalia > Rodentia > Sciuridae > Marmota > Marmota marmota. The sequence continues at coordinate 6,429,650 of NW_025999983.1, forward strand.
ATTTTTCCAGACAACTGGCTTTATTTTTGACTTTCATTATTTCAAGGTGACTATAAAACAAAAGGGAAACTATTTTTTAATTTCATACCGAGTAAAACAGGAGATGGATGCACCAAGGTGTGGTGTCCACCCAAATGCTATAGTGCTATAATACTAAGCAGAAGATGAACAGATAATGTTTTGGCAATTGTTTGTACTATAATCACCAAGTAAAGGCCAAGTTCCATTGTTGGAACCATTCACAGGTCCTGGTCTTGTAAATTTCTATCATGTTCCCTTAATTCATAATGGAAGTCAAAGAAGGCTTCCTCAGATGAGGCCCCACTAGGAAGACTTCAAACAGACAAGCAGCAGGGCCTGGGAAGGAGGCATGTTCCATAGTGGCCGGGCGGGCAGAGCACTGAGCCCTGAGAGGTGCTCCGAGCCGGAGGGAAGCTCTCAGCCACGGGGAATCGCAGCCCCGCAGGAATCCTTGGTTTAAGATGACACAGTATGAATGACTCCATCTGGGGCTGCCTGGGCAGCATTAAACAGAACAAGCTCGCAGGTCCCTCTTAGGAGATTCTAGGTGGATGGATTTGAGAGAGCCTGAGGGTCCGTTGATAGTAGTGCTGCCACAGCAAAGCACCGAGGCCCAGGTGGCTCAAACGACCCCAGTTTATTTTCTTACAATTTGGGCAACCAGATGTGCAAGATCAAGGTGTGGGCAGGTTGGGTCTCTCTCGAGGCCTCTCCCCTTGGCTAGTAGGTGTCCATCATCTCTGCATCCTCACGAGTTCTCTCTGGGACCATGGTCTTTTCCTCTTATTAAAGGACAGCAGTCACATTGGATTAAGATTCGCCCACATGACATCATTGTACTTAATAACCTCTTTAAAGACACTAACTTCAATTGCAGTCACATCTGAGGTCTGGGACTTAGGCATTCAGGTACCTAGAGGATACTATTCAATCTACAATGGCATATATAAATATATATTAATTAGTTTCCCAGGTGACTCAACCAAGGCTGAGACCCCGGCACACAGAGCAGGCTTTGGGATGCAGCATCGTCTAATAAGGGCCTGCCTCTGTTAGGAGCTAAGCTGGTGGGTCCCTGGGCAGGCTCTGCTCCTTGCTGACATGAAGTCTGGGCAAGTGGCTTCATTTCTGTGCACCTCCCATTCCTGGAAATGCAGGTCCCCATAGTGCCTGCCAATGGGGTCATCTCACATGAGCAGTTCCTGGGCCAAAGCAAAAGATCAATGTCAGGATTCTCATGTCATTATTATTATTATTATTATTATTATTATTATTATTATTTTACAAATAGAGTATGGATGATTGAAAGTCTAAACCAAGGATCAGCAAACTGGCCCATGGCCAGATGCAGACAGCTTCTGTTTGTACAAGCAGGGTCCACAGGAAAACTGCTATGCACACTTTTTGACATACTGTCTGTGACCACTCCTCTGCAGTGACAGCAGGTTGAGCTCTTGCCACACAGATCCTGCCCCACACAGACCCTGCCCCACACAAAGCATGAGATACTTATTATCTGGGCCTTTACAGAATGGCTTCCATTTGTGCCTCTAAATCAATTCGTAGGTAGGATTTGTTGTGGTAGTGCAGGTACCAGGGTCCTCTTGCCCTTTGTTTGAATTTCAGCTCAATTATCAGTGACTATGTGGCTTGGGCCCTTTATTTAACTGTGTGCTTTAGGTCAGTTCCTTCCTGTAAGATAAGGTTAATAGTCAAAGTCTCCTTTGCTCCAGATCCATTTGTTTCCTGAATTAGTTTCATGAACTCAGGGTGGGAAAGGCACACACCTTCTCAGAATAAGGTCAACAGTGAAAAAACAGGTGAAACCCAAATAAAGGTTGGTTAAGAGAACTGTACCGATGTTGACTTCTTAGTTTTAACAAATAACATAAAATGTACTAACATTAAAAGATATTGGGGAAGGGTATATATGAATTCTCTATACAATTTTGCAAATTTTTAGTTATTACAAAATATTCTAAAATTTAAAAGTTGTTTGAATACATTATGTATGTGTGTGTGTATGTGTGTGTGTGTGTAATTTTTATACGTTAAACATATATTTTGAAAAGCAAATTCTAAAAAATAAAATCCTCTGAAATATGAGATCTGGATCCATAAAGTCTTGGGTCAGGAGGAGGCTCAAGTGTTTAGTGATAATGTACACACACACAGCCTACAACCTGGAATGCGGCCCACACCCAATACATGTTAGTAAAATTAAGCAGCAAGGCACTTCTGTTCTTGCTGGATTAGTATGGGGAAGCTGACCACCATTCCGAGTCCTCATTGCAGGATTCACCCTGTGGTTTGGCTCCTCAACTGTCTCCTGGTTAACTCCACGTGCAGAGCAGAGGTCAGTGGGCAAACTTCACATGACCCAAGACTGCTGAGAGCCACAGCTGAGGCGGAATGGCCCCTGGCATTTTGCCAATAGTATTGGTTGAGAGGCAAGCCATTGAGATGATAATGGTTATGTTAAGCTGTGTATATTAGACCCCTGCTGTCCGCCTCGGCCTGCTACTTTGGAGTTCTCGGGGATTCCCGGAGAGTTCCCATTGGTTGGGGAAGTGCCGGAGGAGGGATTTCCGGTTGGTGTGTGGTTCCTGGAGGAGCCGCGTGGCGTTCGGGAGAATTCCCGGGAGCGTGCGTGGAGCGTGCTGGTGGAGTTCAGAAATAAAAGTTTGTTCCTGCTTCAGTGGCTCGTGATTTGTGCCCAGCCAGACTGCGGCACAGGACAAGCATCAAAACATTACAACAACAACAAGAAAAAAAAAATGGAATGCAAGCAATTGCATTCTCACAAAATTGTCATCAGGATCTTTCTTTATTCTCCTGGAAAACCAGCAGAAGCTGCAGGAGGTGGGGAGCAGGGAGGCCCGAGGCTGTCGTAGGCTCGGGAGGCGGGAGGCGCTGCAGGCCTGCAGCATAGGACGCCACTGTAGCCTGTGCTGGGCGTGGGCCGGTCGTGTGAGGCTCTCTGTTGGGGCCTGGCAAGCACGTCTCTCTGGATCCCTAGCCCAGTAGGTCTCCTTTCCAATGTGCAGATGAGGACATGAGACTTGGGGAAGCCACATCACCAAGGGCACACAACTAATGGAAACTGGCAGGATTCAAACCCAGCTCTGGGAATTTGAAAAACACCATTTCTTTCCTGATCAAATGAGAGGACCTTGGAGGGAGAGACAGCTTGCCACAAAACCAAAGAAGGGGGCCATCACTACTGCTCTATCCTTCTAGTGTGCATCTCCCCAGGGGATCCCTGTGTCACTTGCTGGGTGTTGCCTTGATAGGACCTCCCTGGATAAAGAAGAGAACAGATGTTGGGCAGGCTCCACCTTCTCTTTCTGCCCTGCCCCTTCCTCACCATGAGCCTACAGCACAAGGCAGGATCCTGGGCATAACTGGGCAACTCTCCCATTAGATACTAGCCAGGGACACATAGGTAGGTATCCCACCATGACAAGGATACCTGTCCATGTGGCTCTGTTGAAAGGCAGGAACTGGTCTCTGGGCTCTGGTTGGATTCTGGAGCTGGCAGGTCGCTAGGGGTGTGCACGTGTAGGGTGATGCATGTTAGGCAGACCCTATATAGCTTGCAGCTCATGTTTTCTCAAGGTCCAGAAATATGTCAACTGCCCCCTGTAGACTTTGATGGCCTCGGGAAAATTGAGCAGAGTTTTGCTGATACTCCATACATAAGAAAGAAGGGGCAATTCTGGCTTTCAGGGACAAGTGTTTTATTCTATTCTTTCCGAGAAATAAAACTGAAGGTGATGGAATTTACAGGCCAGCCACAGAGACAAATTCTGAATGTTGGAGGGAAGCTTTAAGGCAGGAATTTTCAAATTGCCTGCGATCTGCTGGTGCTCACAGTGCCTTGTCTGGCTGGTGCCACTTACAGATCTTTTCTCAAATAAATCCTAGAAGAGCTACCCACACAATTAAGGAGATGTTTCTGCATAGCTTTTGTAACCTTAGGCCTTATCTATGCTAATGAACAAAAAATGTGTGACGTTATGAGTGTCATTAAAACTGAAATGAAAACTTAAAAAAATAAATCAGACCTCCCCGCCATGTTGAGCCGGGAGGCACCAGTTCCCCTGGATGTCTCTTTTAATTGGCAGCAGGATCTGCGCTCTGACATTGGTATGCAGACTTGGCTTGGTTTGTTTTAATGCCCTTTCAATGTTGAAGCTTTCAATTTGAACAGACCATTTTAATGTACTCCTGGGGGGAAGTAGAATTCTAACAAGACATAGTTAACCACACACACTTTTTCTTCTATTAGTTTTTCTTCCTAGATACTTTCTATAGTCCTAAATGGGGTAAATTGGGTAGGAATGTATTTCAGGATATGTTTTGATTTCAGTAGCTCTTCACAGACATGATTTTCTTCCATTTTTATTCCTTGCAAATTTCCAGTGGATAAAAATCCCTGAGAAATCACTGTGTATATGGATGTATATATATGTGCATGTGTGTGCACACGCCTAGCGACTGGAATATAGAAAATGAAGTAGAAATGAAAGAAAAAATAATCTTCTAACAACAGGTAGCAATATTTCAAAAAGCATTTCATAGGCTGGGGGCATAGCTCAGTGGTAGAGCACTTGCCTAGCATGAGCGAGACCCTGGGTTCAATCTCCAACACTGAAGGGAAAAAGGAAAAAGCATTTCCTGTTGCCATTGAGTGGATGCTGTGCAATAAATTTCTAGCAGCCTCAAGTCATCCTCATGTTAACATGGATAGGTTTTTCAAAAGATAATATGTCTTCATGCAGAGAAAAGTCATTATCCCAGATTATATTTTCTATTTGTGCCTATTATTTTTGAATGCCTGCAATATTTGTGCCGTGGGTTTGTTGCACCTGTGGTTGGCACTTTGCCTGAAACACATTGTAAAGTTGTTCTCATCCTGTCGTCTTAGCAGTCTGACCATGAGGTACTTGAGTATCTTATATGACTTACTAGTAATCTGTGCTTTGTAGATGTTAAACACTCAATAAGGATTTGTGTCATATACAACATCAGGAAACTACATTCTAGAAGAGCGTCCACTCAGGGCAGCTCATGGCTTTGAAGGCACTGAGTAAGCACTGCCCCCCCATCTCCTCTGCCATCTCCCCCCCATCTCCCCCTGCCCTGATGGCCCTGGCAGGAATTCCTCCCCTCCCCTCTTCTCTCCTCTCCTCTTTTCTGTGGCCGGGAAGATTATTTTTGTCTGTGTTCTATTTGACCTGTGGCCGGCATTTGGGAAGAAAACAATTTTTAGTTTAGACCTAGAACTTGCTGTGTCTCTGGGCTGTCTTCTGAGTGGCACCTGCTGTCAGTCAGTGTCGGAGGAAGAGCCTTGGGGAGCAAGGAGCCCCGTGTTTTTTGATTCATCACTGGTGTCCTTCTGGGGTGTCTTCACATGGCAAGTGCATGGTCAATAATGATAACAACAGAAGAGTCGGGTGCCTGCCCAGGGGCAGCATCCAGGGAGGTCTGCAGTTTGGAAATGGTAGCTAAGGTCCAAGCAGAGTCCAGGGATGAGCCTTTTATTCTAGCAAATGGCACTAATCTATACTTTTAAAATTGCTTTAAAAAATGTTCTAAAACACTCGTTCTTGGAAGCACTGAAAGATTTGAGACATTCTGCTTCTGGAAATTCACTAAACAAAATTAAGTAAATTTATTTAGTTTCATTTGTGTTCTGAAATTTATTGTTATAAATGATGACAGTGTGAATTATAATGTCCACGGTAACTCCCACTGATTGAGAGCAGGCCACACACATCCCACTAGTACAGTTCCTCCAAAGCACCTTGTTTAATCCTCACTGCAACTCTTCAGGGGGACTTCACCTCTGAGACGTGGCTTCACTAAACCCAGGTTTCAAGAGAGAAGTTGCTGGTGAGTGTCCAGCAGGGCTTGGGGGTGGAGGCGGGCGGTGGTGTCAGGCACTAAGATCTCGACTTTTCAGACCCCTAAGGCTCTACTTTCCCTATTCCACTCCAAGTTTCCCCAGGAAGAGATCGGCTGGCTCAAACAGAATGAAAATATATGCCTTTTCAGGGTGCAATTTAATCAAACTGGAAATTGAAGAGGGTTTTGTTGTTTTGCTATCTAGAGCGACTCTACACAATGAAACCCCAGGGAGCTCATTGACAAAGTTCTCACAGCGAGCCTGAAGCCTTGTGAAGTCCTTCAGCTAAAAACCTGAAAGCATCTCCCAGACCCTTAAGCTGAGATGGACCTCGCTCTGTTGTCTAGGAGTGGAAGCAAAGTGCCTTTGAAAGGGGTTGCCAACAAAGCTTTTATCATCATTAGTAAAACTCAGAAATGTGGGTCACTAGGTAACCACTGTCACCCCGAGGGTTTGTGTCCACTCAGCTCAATTTGATTTATCTGGATTCTTGGCTTAGTCTGTTTACAGTATCTTCCTGGAGATGAGACAGTCATTTGGGGAGCGGGGGAGGCAGGGCAAGCAAGAGCTGGAGGATTCTAAGGGAAAGTCAGGGGCTGGGGTGCACTCGGTGGTAGAGCACCTGCCTAGCATGCCCGAGGCCCTGGGCTCTGAGCTCAGTATCACAACATTAAAAGCCCTTGTTCAGGCCAGGCCAGGAGGGGCAGGAGGGCAGGGCAGGAGGGCAGGCAGAGCCAAGTCATAATGGGTCCCATGTGGCTAAATGAATAATTTAAATTTCGTAGTCAAGAAGTGGGGGTTTTAAGCAGAAGGGTTACAAATGAATGTGTTTTTAGAAGAGGACTGATGGCCCAGGGAATAAGGGTTGGGAGCACCTGGACAGGAGTGGGGGGAGCTGCTGCAAGGGTGCAGGGGGGAGGCCCGCATGCGGCCTTCTGCGTTGGCCCTGGACTGACCCTGCTGGGATTCAGCGCCTCGAGCTATTTTCAGTTTCATTCTGCCTCACAAATGTCCTCCCTTGGATCCAGATCACCCTCCTCGTCACGTCCACCGGAGTCCTCTTCCTGCACTCACTGTGATCAGCTCACAGCTTTGATCGGACGCCTCCCAAGGCGCCTTCTTACTTCCTGAACAAAGTCTCAACCCCTTGAGTTTCCACCGCCTTCCTCCAGCAATGTCTTCCATTGGCCCCTGAGTCAGCCCAGGGCCCCCAGAGACACCATTATCATCCCAGGTTCCCCCGTGGCCCAGGCTCCTCAGCGCTCCCCTTCAGTTCTCCGATTGCCCATAATGTCCAGGCCCCAGCTTGTTCCACCCTCAACTCTAATTACTCATCCTTTAAACTCTTACAGAGCCGTGGGCGCCACCGAGGTTTTCCCACCCACCACCTGGCACGCTAGTTACTGGTGTCCACATGTTTTCTATTGACTTCTTCACCTCAAGGGCCGACATGGCACCCCTGAAGCATTCCCCAGGGCCTGACTTTGCCCTGTGTGAGAAGTGTCCACTGACTGAGTAGACGTGGGGACTCGTTCATGGATGGCACTGTAGCAGGGACTGAGTGTGGGGCAGGACCACCTCTGGAAATGCCAGGGACCCACTTCCAAGCTCCATCTCTTCCATTCTCTTGAAAGCCTGGCTCTGACTCTCTTGGCTGGCTGGCATTTTATCCTTTGACTAGTGAATATTGAGGCACTGAATGTTTACCCACAGCTCTTAGCTTAACATATAATGTGAATGTTTATATCCCCCCAAATCCATATGCTGCAACCCTCACCTCTAAGGTGGCAGCATTAGGAGACGAGGATTTTGGGCAGTGATCTCCCTCACAAATGGGATTAATGCCCTTATTTATAAAAGGGACCTTAAGGAGCTTCTGGACCTTTCTCCAGGGAGAAGACAATGGCCCTATCCAGACACTGACCTGCTCACATCAGGACTTCTCAGCCTCTAGACTGTGAGAAATAACAAGTGTCTATTGTTGGTGAGCTCGCCAGTCTGCAGTGCTTTGGTATAGCAGCCCGAGCAGACGCCCACATTTCCTCAAAATAAAGGAGATGAACAAATTACTCCTGCTCTTTGTTAGACTGATATCATATGAATGACTTTGATTTTTAATCTAGCTTTTCTATGGAATAAGAAAGGAAAGCAATAATTCAATGTTTAGAGATATTGAATACTTCCATTGTTCAGCATTGCTTTAGTTGATGTGATACATAGCAAACTCTTTTATTATTATTATCAATTGGCTTTGACTAGTATTGATGTTGTAGCTCTCCACAGAGAGCCAGTCAAGGAGGGTTAATGCCGGGGGCATTTTAGGACCTTATAAGCCCATGAAACCATATGCAGCCCCCAGCAAGGTTTCTAATTGGGAACTTCTAGTGTGGCTGCCCAAAGCACATGCTGATGTAGCCCAAGCACCTGGAGAGCTCTCCTAGTAGCTAGTGGTCTGGGAGCCACAGGGAGACAGGGGTGAGTCGGTGCTAAAGGGGCCCATGCCAGAGTGTGGCCACTTGCTCCCCAAATTGAGATTAAGGCCCCAGCAGCAGAGGGGGATAGAAGGTCACTCTCCTTTGCCCCAGAGAAACACATCTAGAGTGGGACTCTCCACCCAAAGGAAGAGGTCTTCTGAGGTCTTCTCAGGGGCTTATAACCGGTGTCTGGTGACAGTTTTAAAGAAAGAGTTTGATGAAATATCCACACTCTTCTTGTCATTGGAGGAGGAAAACACTTTTTATATTTTTAAACATATTCTGAATCAATCTTCAGTGGCATTTGAATCCTGGGCCTCATGTCTCAGGACACGGCAATCTGTGTACCGTGCTCCTCACAGTTCTCTCTCTGGTCAGCTTATTGAAGAAGTTATTTCAGAGAAGCATGCACATGTTTCAGTGGACCTTTGTTTCAGAAAATGCAACTTTGCTGAATTATTTTTCAAAAACGTTATCTCCCACCTGGGTGGGGTGGGTAAGGTCCTCTCTGCACACCTGATCGGGTCCACAGGGCTCGGCCTTCCTGCACTTCCCCCTGGCGTTCCGGCTCCTTCATGGTGTGTGTGTTGAGATAATGCAAACTGTGCCCCAGGCCTGCACCAGCCAAGCTGGAAAAGTCGGCGGTGCAGCCAGAGTTGGGCCTTCTCCATCTCCTCACCTTACAGTACAGCTCTCTGTTCTTTGGGTTTGGTGACCGCACGTGCTGCAGGACCCCAGGGTTAGCCAGACCCAGCTGACGTGCGAGCGTATGGGTGTGTTCCCTTTATCTTTGCTGCTGAATGAAGCCTCTGCGCCCACGGGAGCCCCACTAAAAGGACCTGAAACATCACTAGTCAGAGACACTTTAAATCCACCCAAGGGTGATATCCTGGTCTGTCCGTGTCAGGATACTTTTCTAGAACTATCTTTCCTTGGTGAACCTACCCAGAGAAAAAAATCCACAGGAAATCAGAGTTCCTCAACAGTCCAGCCACTACCCAGCTATACCCTGGGGCCAGTTCCTGCGTTTTATTCACTGAACACACAATATGTCACTGGACCCTGTTCTGACCTGACAGTGGGTCAGACTGGGAGCACAGGTGACCCTCTCCCAGAACAGACTGGCCTCTGTGAATCCTCAGAGCCTCTCTGGGCCCACTTTCCTCATCAGGAATGAGGAAGTTAGATTAGATGATATCCAAACATGAACCGCACTGTTAATCCACACTGGATTTTATGTATCCTATAATAACCCAACTCCCTACACTGGATGGGGAAGGGTCTGGGAAGTGGCAGCCAGACATTGGCCTCAGCTGCTGCTCTTCCCCCCTCTCTTTGTAAGGAAGGGTTTGTGGCCCAGTAGGTGGTTCATGGATCCAGGCTGATGGAGAGACCCCTGAGCAGGAATGTTCTGGCATTTGAAAAGTACGCATGTGTGCTGAACCCCGGGCTGGCATTTTGTGCACAGATTGTGCTGCACGAGTGTCAGACATCATTCTCCCTGTTAAGAAGAGGTTCCACCTGGCAGACGCATGGCTCCTCGGAACTCACCCCTCAGGGACTGCTCCATGTAGAAGCAGTACTTGAGAAATCATCGGTGCAGAAAAGGGCTTAGAATTTTTACCAGGGAAAAGCTCAAATAAGAAGAGGGACACAGAGTCGCCACTCTGAGAGGAGTGCCCAGGAATTTGTTCTTACATTTATTTCCATTCCCATTTTCTCATTTTTCAAACATTCTGTATTCATTAGTTGTAAAAGACAAGTCCTCCACAGGAATCCAACTCCTCATAACTTCACGGCTTTCTTCTGAGGCACTTTTCAAATGAAAAGGGATTCACAAAATGGCTTTTAGGAATGGCCCCATTCCTTTAGAAAATGCTTATTAATCAATTATCAATCCAAAGTGTTTTAATAAAAATGATATTTGAAAGTAGAATATGTGTGTCTATCTACAATCTGGGAATTGCCCATGGGGTAAGAATGCTTTCCCAGATCCAGAGTCAGAGGACGCAGCTCCCCTGGGAGTGGGAGTAATGTGTCTCCCCCGATGCTAACATTGCATGATTGAGCTAGAGATTTATTATAATTTTCCTTATAAATTTTTTGTTGTAGTTGCCTTTTTCCAAAGCATGAAACACTGCCAGAGGCAGGAACCCAGGTTAATGGACCAAGTGTATGAGCTGAGAGAACGTCTCCCTGGTTTATGCTCACTTGGCAATGCCAAGCATCTTAACGGCAACACGTCAGGTTATAGTACTTTGAAAACACACATCTCAGCTTAGGTTCAGTAAGGGTGGTTGCTTTAGTTACTCAAAAGATCATCTAAACTCTATTCTGTTTTCTGGGAAGTCTTAAGACTCATTTTATAAATTGTATGTTGTTTTATTTATTAAATTTTAGCTGGATATAACTGTTGGCACCACTAATGGATTTTATATGTTTGTGCTGGTGTCCCTAAACCAAATTGCTGTGACTAATGTGGCACTGTCTCTTTTTATAACTGTTAGCTGCTGAAAGCAAAAGAGAAATTTGTCTAAAGTCAAAATATTAACAGTTTTATTTATTCCAAGATGTCAAGAGGAAGCAGTGTAATTCCTACAGGATTCAAGACCATACTGAGAATTCTCATGATGAGGCTTTTCACAGTAGGACTTTCTCCCTATAATTCAAAAAAGTGAAAAACCAAAGTGTGATGTTTATTAACAAAATATTAGATGAACCTTTAGTGGGAGTCAAAACGACCATTAAATCACTTGGTTCCATAAACATAGAGATTTCATGTGTCTTTGGATCATAGTTCCACGTGCACCGAACTTTAAAGGGAAGGTACTAACAGAAGCATATTTTCCGCATTTCTTCTCTCTCTCTATTCTTTGCTTTTTACCCATTTATTGGCTGATCTGCAAAAACAATGTATTAAATCATCAAAAAAATAATAATAAAAGCAGGTGGTTCTAACCCAAATTTAGATAATATCTGCATACATGCCTTAAGACAGTGGATGACGGAAGAATGACTTCCGTATTTAAAGCGGTAGAATGACCTGACACTTACACAAGAGCTTTGTTGAAATTGAAGGAAAATAGAAAATGTTGATTTGGATGTGTGTGTGTTTTTTTTAAATCCATTTTAAAAAAGCTGTGTGTTACTTTCTGACTGTCCTATAGTTTTAGGAGTAATACGGTATCTAAATGATATTCTAAATAGCTCAACAGTGGAGGTGTGTAACTCACATTTTTTTGTTGACTAGAGAACATTACAGTGGAATCCTTTGGTATCTATTACTCACACATTCATTTTAAAAACTTATGTCTATACATGCAATTCTTTTATAAGGAAACACAGTTTAAGAGAAGGGGAAAAAATATCCCTCGGGTGTCATGGTAGGAAGCAAGCCAGGAGAGGCTGAGTGGGAGGTACTGGTGGCCCCGGGGTCTCTTGGGCCATCTCACCTCTGACCAAGGGCCTCGGCAAGGGCCTTAACAGGTTTTGCCACAGCACGTCAGCATCACCTGGGGCTTCGCCCCATGTGTATGGCATTTCACAGTTTTAGACACTTTTTTTAAAATTACGCTTTACTTAGAAACAAGTCAGGGCTCATGATATCCACTGAAATACCTAGAGCAGATAAACAGACAACTAAAGAGACCTGAAAAGCTGACGTGAACAGGGACCTTGCCAGCCCGACACCTTCCAATGGAGGAGGGTGCACAGATGAGCCTCAATGGCAGGTGATGTCCACATGCTGACGTTTGACTTAGGAATGCTTTTTTAAAAGTTTTCTAGGATAAAGAAATGCATGGCGTCCTGAGAACCCCGTGCTGTAGACAGACTAATGAGTCCCACTGAAGACACGTTTCAGGAGGTTCAGAAGAACCATCTAGTTTTCCAATTTCTTTTGCTCATTCGATTCTCTCTTGCTCCTCGCTCTCTCATTCTTCCTTATAGACGTACTTTCCCAAAAGCCTAGTGCTCAGAGCAGGGTGAGCTGGAGGGGAAGCCCCTTTGTCAGGTGGGACACACAAGAGGAATGTGGCACTTCTGTCGGCCCCAAGAGGACTGTGGGATGAAGAGGGACTCAGAGGCAGCCCTGAGGGCTCCTTAGAGTGCGGGTGAGCTGGCTGACCCACTGCCCGTTGGGGCCTGCATCAGAGGCTAACCAGGAGCTCAGTGGGTCCAGACGGACAGGGCCTGGTGCTGCGTCCCAGAACCTGCTCCGTGGCCCACAGACCTCCGTTTGCCCTGGCAAGGGACAAGGAAGGTGGCCTCTGTGCAGTGGAGAAGCCATGCTGGAAATGGACGGTGCAGGTGCTGAGTCTGGCGACCTGCCAGCGTAGGGACGGGATGGGAACTGCAGCCCCATCTCAGGGGCCACCACACTAAACGTAGCAGTCCCAGGCTACACCGTGAGCAGTGGCCACGGAGCACTGGGGACTACAAGTCCCTCCAAGGCCCTTTTCTTCTCCCACCTCCCCTGTCACCACCTTGGAGAGGAGGAGAGAGAAGACAGAGCCCCGAGGGCAGCAGGTTCCTAAAAGAGCAGGGAGCCGGCCACCACCAACAAGGGGAAGCACCCTCCCCGAGGAGGCAGGGCCTCAGGCTGGAGGTCAGCAGATCCCGAGGCTTAAAGTTCTTTCCTTAGGACCTGATGTGAGTGACACACGTCAGACAGCGAATGCCCTGATTCCTTCCAGTGTCCGCCCGCGCCCTCACCGGGGCCGCCAGCAGCATCTCCAGCAGCGTCAACGGAAGGAGTCAGAGATGCAAAGAGGCCTTGACACACGGAACGTAAAGGCAGAGAGGGGCCACCTTGCCACCTGCGAGGGTCCCTGGAATCTCACAGCCCCCTGCCCCCACTGAGAGGCCCGTGAGGAGTGAACCACGTGGGGAGAAAGAGCAGACGTGGGAGCCTCGGCGTGAGCCAAGCCGTGCCCCGACCCAAGCCAGCTCCTGGACGGAGCCTCCTCGGTTCCTAGAGTAACCTCTGACTTTCTTGGAATCATTCGTTTCCTGGGAGTGGTGATGCGGGAGGCAGTGAGGACAGGGCCGCGGGTGTGGAAGGGGAGGTTGGGCAGCCAGCGGGACCAGGAGAAATCAGGGGAAGCCGTTACACACCTCGAAGCTTCCTAGAAGCCACACGAAAGCTGAACTGATGTGCCCCCAGCATATCCATGACGTCATGATGTCAGCAGGTAACCGGCATGAACATTATCAAGACACTTCACAGTCTGCAGCTCACTCTGAATCTTCAAAGTCCAGCGTGTGTTTGACACTTACAACCCGTCTCCATCCCACCGTGCCACCAAACCGCCACCTGGGACTCAAGGCCACTGAATGAGAGGGTGCAGCTCTAGATGTTGGTGTCTGAGAGGCCCAAATCCAGGTCAAGGGAGACTCACGCCACATACTAAGGACGACTTTGAGAAGACCACACGCTGAGCCTGAGTTTCTCGTTAGAAAATGGCCCTAATAACAAATTTCTGTCATGAAGTTGAAATGAAATTGTTCAAAGAGCCCAACCAACTGGCACAGGGTAGGAACGATAGAACTGTTGGCTACGGTTATGTAAATAGTTATTATGGATGTTACGTGTGAAAGTTTTAAATTCTAACAAACATCTGGAGATTCGTGGAGGATGAGAAACACTTCCAATGCGGCGACCATTACCTCGAACACAGAGTTGTACGTAGAGAAAAGGAAAGGGTGAAAATCAATTTGACAATCTAGAGTGTCGCTGCACTATCGTCACTTCTCTAGGCATCCAGAATTGGCTGTTTTGGGGGTTTTGTTTATTTGTTTTGTTTTTTAGTGAAGACCGTTTTGGTGATGGTTTGCTTTGCAGGATTGCCAGAATTCCCATGTCAGTGACCACATGTCCCTGGAACACCATGCAATCTGTGTCCTCGTCACCAGTAGAGATCTTGAGTCTTCTAGATCAACAAGCCAACATTTCCAGTCTGGGGAAGGTGGATCATGTGCCAGGCTGTGGGCATGACTGTTCTGCACCAAGCAGAGAACTGCCACCACCCTCTGCTGACCAGCACTCTGGCCGTGGCTGGTCCTGCTGTGCCTTCCACTCGGGAATGAGGAAGGATAAGAGGTCCCCATGGCAGCTCCGAGATGCCCCCCTCTGATCTCTTGACCTATAGGCAAAGAGCAAGGCAGAGCTCTTGCTGCAGCTGAAATCGTTCCCCCAATGAAAAAGACCTTTAATATCTTTAATTACAGTTAGTGAAAGTAAGACATGAGTGCAGTTTTAATCTTCTAGATGGTCTCCAGGATTAAAATTAGATTCATGCATTTGCATAATAAAAGTAATGTTGTGAAAGCAGTTTGAGTGTGTGAGAGATAATTGCATCTGCCGAGCCGTCTTGGGGCAGCCCTGATTGGATTGAGCTCAGTACTAGACATTACACCACCGAAGCATTTTGCATTTTTATGGGGCAGTGCAATAGAATTTAAATTTTATGCATAATTAGTCTCCGTATTGGTGTATAGTTTGAAGGTAGGTTTGGGCATAAAATGGAGAATAAGCCTTCAGTGAATTTTTTTTACTATTTTTGAGGGCAGGGGAGAGAGAAAAGAAAAGCCTGCCTCCGCCCCCCCCCCCAAAAAAAAAAAAAAAAAAAAACAGAATTGGGCAAGCAAAAAGAAAATGGATTTTTATCCTTGAAACAGGGTCAGTCACATTCAAAGGTTTCTGTAACTTTCCAGGCAAAGTACAAAGTACTTGCCCTGTGTATTTCCCACTGAAGTTCTTCATATCCTGGGGGGACGAGGTCAGGAGAGGGAAAGGATTCTCAGACAAAGTGACTTCTTTCAAAGCAGCACTTGAAAAATGGGAGCTGTGCTTAGGGAATTAACAAGCAAGGGATCTAAAATCATGGCCCACTCCAGAGGCTTCATATACTAATAGGAAAAAATATATGTCACAATTTGCTGGAACATACATAATGAAACCAAAGCAACATTAATTTAGCAAACGTATCATGCACACAGAAGAGCTCTCATGTCTATAAATAATGCCAGGTCTCAATGTGCACGTGGACGGGTGAACTAGCCCCGGTGACACGTGGTCTGGCTTGGCTGGTGGGGGTTGGGTAGGTCGGGATTCTTGTGCAGTTTACATTTTTCTGCCTTTTCCTGTGTTCAGTTCATTTGGGAAAACATTGGAGCATCTATTAATGGACACGGAGTCCATAGATTTAACAAAAAAGACTGAAGTCATACCCTTATAACTTGACGTTACATTGTCCTTGGGCCGGCTGCCCAGGATTTTAATCCAATCCCACCATCCCAGCTATAAAGCAAGCTCACGCTTCAAACCCATTGTAAGATCAATTAATTTTTCTCAATTTCCTCTCTGATATTTCCAGGTGGGACAGTTTTTTTGTCACTGCAAATGAAATACCTGACAAGAACAACCTAGAGGAGGAAAAGTTTTTTAGGGCTCATGGTTTCGGAGGTCAGGCCGTGGTGGACGGGCTCCATGGTTCTGGGCCTCAGTGAGGCGAAGGGGCCCCTACAGGAAAGCTGATTAGCACACGGCAGCCAGGGAGTGGAAAGAGAAAAAGAAGAGGAGCCAGGGACAATATAATCCCCAGGGACACACCCCAAGTGACCTACTTCTTCCAGCCACACCCCACCCAGTTACCACCAGCACTCCATTCAATTGTTAGTTCATCGCATGGACGAATGCACCATTAGGTTACAGCTTTCATAATGTAAGCATTTCACCTCTGGACATTCCTGCTTTGTCTCACACATGAGCTTTCTGGGGACACCTCACGTCCAAACCATGAACATAGCATACGCTCAGCCCATAACGTTTGTAATCCCATCCCCCTTGAACTCCTTGGTAACTGCACAATGTACGTGTTCCTGCCGCCTTAAATAGAAATACTGGTTCAGAGTAATTGATTCTAAAATCTTAATGAACGTATTTAAAAGGCATGGGGAAATATAGGCTGTTAATAATGGTATGAATAAATTTCATTCTCATTTTCTTTCATTCCTGATTTGACACTAAACTGCTAATAATATTTTTGAGTGCAAAAAGAACACTTGGAAAGGGAGGTGCACGCCTCACCAGGGACATTTTTTTAAATGCACTAATGTTCACTTTTACGTTCTAATATCAGGACTTTTTTTAAAGTTTAAAAAGGAGAGATGGGTCCAGCCCTTCCCCTTGAGCCAGGGACAATACCTTCCCAGATGGAGCGCCTTTCACACTGGGCTGCAGAGGCCACCAGACCAGAAATGCACACAGGTCTGAGCACCAGAGGAGCAGAGGGAGTGGCCCAGGACAGGGAGTCCAGGCCGGATGAGGAGCCTCAAGAGAGACTAGCTGTGCCTCCCAATCGGCTCGTCCAGCAAGGGGTGGTGGCTAGGAGAGGGAGGAAGAGGAAGACAGGAGAGCCAGAGGCAGTCCCAGCAGGACCTGGATATCTGTGTTATGGCTGTTGGGGACTGTAAGCAGGAGATGACTCGCTGCAGATGCTTCATCAGGTGGAGGATGATTTCCTCACCTGGCCAGAAGGTCGGGGTAAATAGTTCCATGGGTTATTTATGTGGCATCAGATCAGCCACCTTTGCAGTTCTCCCACCTTTGTCTCGTGATCAGATTTAGGCTGTTGCCACTCCAGCCATCACACCCTACTCCATGAAGGAGGAGTGGGAGGTGGAAGGTGTGGTCCCTCTGTCAGGAAAGTAAAAGCTTTCTCAGATGCAGACTTCTATTCTAAAACAGACACCCCTTTTCCGGAAGGAGAGTAAGTGTGGGGGCCAGGGTGACTTCTGTTGGTCAGCCCCCACTGCTGCCACACCATTTGGCTCTCTCATTTGCCTCTGTTGGCGGTTTTGTTAGTTCAGTTGGACACACGTAGAATTTAATGGTCTTTCGGGTATCCTCAAAGTTCATTTTCCTCTTAATCATCACCCCATTATTTTCTAACTAAAATTTGGCGCTGAGTTGTATGAGAATAGCTATGAAATTATTAACATGAGTGTATCTCCTGGATATACTTCCAGACCTGGTATTTAACAGTCACTGAAATAGGAATAGTTCTGCCCTCTCTTAATTTCCGACCAACTTTTCATTTATCGTTAATAACCAGCTTTGAGACTATTCTTAAAGCATGAGGGACAGTTGAAAGACAGTTTTGAATGGGCCACACCACAAAAATGACCCCAGAGGCACCCAGGTGCGCAGAGCCTCCCCTCTGCAGAGGGATTGGGGGATACACAGAGCCTCCCCTCTGCAGAGGCACCAGGGGGTGCACAGAGCCTCCCCTCTGCAGAGGCACCAGGGGGTGCACAGAGCCTCCCCTCTGCAGAGGCACCAGGGGGTGCGCAGAGCCTCCCCTCTGCAGAGGCACCAGGGGGTGCACAGAACCTTCTGTCTGCTGAGGCACTGGGGGGAGGTGGGGTGGGCAGAGCCTCCCCTCTGCAGAGGTGCCCGTGGTCCCGTTGGATAGACACACGTTTCCCACCTGCGTTCTGAAGACCTATTCCGGTGTGAGCCTCTCATAGAAATAAACACTCATAGCCAGGAAGCTGTGCCTGTCCTCCCTCACAAAAAAACGGGCAATGAGAAATCATTGCTGAGGTCAACTGGACCATCCACCTGCAAGCATGGCTGTGTCTTGCCTGCAACTCGATGTTTCAAGATCAAGGGTGAAGGAAGGACAAAGTGACACCAAGTGAGAATTTTGTTTGACGTTCTATTAATGTCATTTGACTTCTGCCAGCTGTCAAAGCTTCATCAGTTAGTGACACTAAATAGATTTGTTTTTATGAAGTGAGACATTCTACTGTATCTCAACACCTGTGCCATTAAGTATGCTTTTGTACGTGTGGCACGTGTGATTTTGAATAACAGCTTTCATTATACGTGAGAAATAATATCAGTTTTTCAAGCATCTAGATTAAATACCTAAGTAATAAAGACTCGGACCTCTAAAATAGCAGAAATATGCAGCAGAGTGTCTAAGCCTTGTCCACTTTGAACCTGGCAATGCACATCTAAGCAGGCACCACCCTGGTCTTCTCAGCTGTATCTTAGGAAAGCTTATTCTATGGTGGCATATAATTCTCATGCTCAAAGCTGTTTTAAAGCCTTCCCTAGCTTTGTTTAAACTATTTGTCTCTCTCAAATTTGTTTCTTATTGTCGAGTTAACAGAGCTCACTCCATGAGTTGGTTTTATTAATTTTTAGAATTTTAAAGTAATGTTCCCGCAGGACAAACACTCAGTGTGGTAGGCAGCGTCCTAAAGAGCTTCCGCCACAATTCCATCTCCTGGTTATTCCATCAAACACTGATCTAGCAACTACCATCAAGGTCACAGACCTTCAAATAATAAGGAACCACGTTAGGTCAGCCAGGTGCCCAGGCTCATCACTGGGAAGCTTTAAAAGCAGGACATTTTGCCCACCTGGAGGCAGCAGAGAACAGGTGAGGGGCTCTGGGGAACATTCAGCTTCCAAGGAGGCAGGGGCCAGGAAGTGGAGCCTGGAAGCCGGAGTGACCCTGCCTGGCAGCCAGCAGGAGCGTGGGGGTCCCCCCTGCAGCCACTGAGCACTGAAGTCTGCCTGGCTCGGAGCAGCTGCAGGTGGGCTCCCCCAGGCTGGCTTTGCCCTCACCCTCGGGGACTCTGAGCCGAGGAGCGGAGCCAGGCTGTGAGGACTTCCGACCCACGGAAGCTGTGAGTTAATAAGTGAGTGTCACTTTGAGCTGGGCTTATGGTGACTTGTTACAGCATCTAAAGAAGTCGGCAGCAGAGCTCCAGGCCCCCAGCCTGCCGGGGGCCTCCCGGAGCCCAGGCTCTGCGCGTTCTGCAGGCTGCGTGTTTCGGGGTTGTGAGAACACGGGAAAAGCACCTGTGTTCCAAAGACACTTCCACGTATCTGAAGTCTCAGGCCCAGCTCAACTTTGTCCCACCATCGGCCTGAAGCCCCTTCCCCTAGGGGTTTTTCTGTTTATGTAATTTCCATATTTTATTGAAAACAGTACTGGTCAGTAGCTTAAAGGGGTGAAGCTCCAAACTGCTCCCGTTTCCTCTGGCAGAATCCCTTCTTGTTCCTTTGCAGCCTCACCAAGTCCCTACCAAGAAAACAGTCAGAAACCTGCACCGTTTTCTTTACCACCAAGACACACAAGGGGGCCGGGAGGATTGCTCAATCACCTCCCATCTCCCCACCCCTGATGTTTATCAGAAGTGCTCTTACAGGACGGCCTTCTGAGACAACTTTTCATTTCTTATCCTCTTTGAACATGTGTTTAAAAATCAAAAGGAAAGCAGCGAAAGACACTGCTAGCACTTCTCATCAGAACACATCTCCTGGACCACTCGATGGTTCTCCCGCGGGTTCCAGATAGCCCCTCCTGGAGAAAGGCTGCATCTCCTAAAAGCAATCAACTCTTGTCTTTGGGGTTTTCTTCTATGCTGACAGCCATTCTGCGAGCTTTGATGGGCATGTGCAGGTAGTGACGGCTGAGACACACCGCCTCCTGGATGATCATCGCAGGCTGATGCCTCCTAATTTTAGCAAGTAGAAGAATCAGTAGAAAGGCCTGAGATGAATGGTAGGTAAAAATGCATAGGACGATCTTCCTGCTATTTCTTCTTTCATTAACTTTAATTACCATCTACTAATCCTTGCTATGAAAGGTGAAGGTTTAAGGCTTTTATCTTGTCTTCGTACACAGGTGCACACACCTCTCTCCCTTCCTCTTCCTGATATGTGAAAGCATTGCTCAGGGTGGGCTATTACAATAACATGAGAAGAAATATTCAACTATGCTGTTCGTCTTGGATTTAGTAATTGACTCAGGTATTGCTTGGTTCTCTATAGACTTATTAATTTATCCCCCAAACTTTATAATAGGCTGAAAAATCTCTTAAGCTGGTCAAAAAAAGTGTCCCCCCCCCGTTTTTCCAGTAGCATCAAGGCTTGAGAGTCCTCTGGACTCCTCGGCCTGCAGCGACACTCAGGTACAGAGGTTGCCCTGGAATTCCTTCCCCCACTCTTCCCAGGAATTCTCCAGGACTCCTCCTTGTGTAGCATCCACTTTTCCCTGAACCCCGTGGAGTCCTGTATTCTGTTCTACCCCTGAGCTTGGTCAGTAGAGCTGGGGACCAGGGGGGCCCAGGGAAGATGCTGTTCTCCATAAATATGGAAGGTGTTCCTCTTAAGCTCTCAGGGCTTGCTGCTGACATCTGCTCCTTCAGCTTCCTGGACCTGGGGGCACTAGCGTCCTCTCCTGACCTTTGTTTTCATGGGCACACGGAGGGCATTCTTGGTTGGGCTTCCCCCTTCCTTCTTGGGTCCCTACTGCTACAGCAGCAGAATCTAGAAACCCAGGCCTGGGTTCTGGGAAGAGCTTCTGCACTTAATTCTTCCTTATCTTTGTTTTCTCTTTGTGGAATCCCAGGTTGGGTCAATCCTTTGCGTTTTCCTTTCCTTAAATCTTCTGTCTCCCATTTCCCACCCTTAACCCTTTGCTGGACTTTTCTGATTTCTCCGCCTTTGTTTTCCAAATGGAACTTCTTAAATCTTCCTTTATTTTCATTTTGATGTTGAAGACTTCAATGTCTTTTCTCTCTAGTCCCCTTCAAGGCCTGGGTTCTAGTCTGGTACTGTGGGCTTTTGTTGCCTAGTTTTTATCTTTCCTACTCCCCAATCACTTCTTTTCAGTTCCTTTTGATCTCTTGTCTTTCATTTGATAACTCAGGTACCCTCGTCTTCTTCTGTTCTTCAGGCTTTTAAAAATAAAAAGGATTTAAAAACTCCCAGGGACTGTGTGCTGGGCTGGGCTGGGTTAAATGCAGGTCTCTCTAGAGCAGGAGAGCAGGGAACACGGTGGGGGGGGAAGGGGCCACACCCAAATTCCAGAGTTTTGAGGGCTGAGAGGACCATTGGTTTGTCCAGAGAGCACACTAGAGTAATTTCCCACCGGGTGAGGAGGGTCTTGGTTGACTGACTCCATCAGCCTAGGATGCAGTCAGCAGAGAGGAGCGAAGGTGTCACCAACCAGCGGCCACCACTCATGCTATGTTCCCCATCTCAGCAGAGTCCTTCATCTCCCGAGCAGTGCCAGGTGTCCTGAGCCAGGTCCCCTCTGCAAGGACTTTGGATAATCAACCTCCGTCCTCAGCCTGAGTAGGGCGGGGAAGAGGTGTGGCTTTGCAGACTGGGGGTCAGGACCCTACACTGGCTCATTGCTGCACCTTGGGGCTCTCGGCCTGGCCCCGCCTGCTCTCTGCAAGGCCAGTGCCCTGGCTGTGGGGTTCGGAGCCTAGAGGCCGGGGTCGGAGCCTGGCGGGGCGTGTGGTGCTGCTCAGCTTCCTCCAGCAAGGCGGGCTTAGCTGTCTCATCCCCGTGACATGTTCACACTCTTCTTCCAGGTGCTGCTATTTGATGAACACCTCTCACCTGGAAGAGCTGCTCACCCTCCTCTCTCAAAATCCTCATGCTTTTGGGTGTTCAGCGATTCATTCTCCTTCTTACTCCTTTTTAATCTCATCGAGGTGGGGCCCTGGGTGGTAGGGATTCAGATGCAGTTGCTCAATCTGCCACCGGGGACAGACAACCTAAGTCCCTTATTCAGTGACTGTCACTACCCTCCACTCCTGGCCAAAGACGGACACTCTGCAGCCATCCCAGACTACTCCTCCACCACATTCAGGCTGTCCCCTAAAGGGCTTGTCACCAAGTCTTGGGACAAGTCACCACTCTCGTCAAGGCTCCCCGCTGAGCATGTCCCCCAGCCTCCCTCCCGTTCTGCCGCAGCCTCTCAGCTGTCCATCCCTCACACCTTGCCCAGGAGACTGAGCAGCTTCCGAGCCACGCTCCCAGCATCGCCCTGTCCCCCACACTGCTGGGACACTTAGAGGGGAATTTATGTCATTTTCCTTAAGAGGATGTTTGGATGGCTCCCCCCAGGCCTTTAGAATAAGGTTCAAAGTCTTTGTCATAAATAAAATATACTTTGTTGCATATAAAACCTGCATTTCCTAGACCCTACGAACACCCCCCTCCCCCCACAGGGCTCACCACAGGGCCGGGGTTCCTCAGGTGGCCTCTGGGCTCGAGGCCTTTGCCCACATGTCTGCACCCACACGAGGGCCCCTAGGACCTTTCCCTCCCCCATACCACTGATAGACTATGTCGTCTCTGCTCGGAATTCCTGCCTGGAGCAGGTAGCCCCACTCCTTCCTTCATCGCCTGCCTCAAAATCTCTGTCTTCCCTAGACACAGAGAATAGACTGCTGTCACCTTGAGTCATTCTCCCCCGGGCACTTAAGATATGGAAACGTATATACATAAGTGAGTACCTGTACACCCCATGCATGTGTACACACGTGCACAGTATACACATACCACATACACACTTGTATACACACATACACGCAGCATACATACGTTCTCACAGAAGAAAATGAGCTGCTAAACATCTGGAGAAAGACACATTAAAGCTGAATCATCTCATGTAAAATTCTACATTCCCACATTAACTTTATGAAGTAAAGTTCATGAAACTGAATCCCTGTTTACAACTTTAGGAAGAGCATTGAGTCTCCAGCCATGAGAGGAGAGTCAGTGTCCCATCCCATCCTGGGACACTGACCCACTTCTCACAGCTACGTGTGGAAATTTACCTCACAAAATCGGTGTGAGAATGTACATCTAGTCGATTCTGAGACATTCAACTATGTTACTCTAATATAAGGTAGAATAGGAATTTAAGTCTAAAGTTCATTTTAAGCTATTTTTTTAATCAAATAAAAAATCTAGTCTAAGTTTCAATATCGAGGACGCCCTTTCCCAAGTTTCTTTGTCTGAGTCCAGATTGCTACCTGACATGCGGCCTCAGACACCCCAGTCCGGGTGGAGTAGGAACAAATCTGTGATGTGAGCAAGCAACTCTGCTGCCAGCTCTGCTCCCTTTGAATATGGTCCCCTCCACTTCCCTTGTGGCCTCTGCACTGCCCTGGACAGGGACCTTGCCCTGGGAGCTGCCCCCCAAGCCCCTCGTAGGCTAAGTTTTCCGGCCTCCATTCAGCCCCACCTCGATGGTCTGGTGCAGCCGTTCGTGTCCGAGCTGGGTGAACACTGCCCTCTCCCCGAGGCAGCTTCATACCTACAGCTTGGAGAACCTGCTCTCGTTGAAGGCTCAGGCTTGTGTTGCTCAGGAAGTGTTCTTGGTGGTCTCTGCATTTTGAAAGTTCTTTTAGTTTACAGAACTTTGTACAGTTTCCAGGGTTTGTCACTTGAGTTTCAACACTGAAGAAAAATGTGATCTCTTTAATATTAACATAGCTTATGACATCCATTTAAAAGATCCCTGTCTTAGTCTATTAGAGCTGCTAGATTATAACCAAATACCATGGTCTGGGTGGTGATAACCACAGAAGTTGATCCCTCATGGTTCTGGGGCTGGAAGTCCAAGGCCCAGGTGCAGCAGACCTGGTACCTGTTTCCTCACAGAGGCACCTGCTCGCTAGGTCCCCAGGTGGGGCGGGGGGTGGCATGAGAGCTCTCTTTTATAAAGGCAATAACTGAGGGACACGAACATTCATAGAGGGCCACCTTCTCCCACTATGCACCCTACGGGGACCTTGAATTCCACCACCCACTGTGTCTTACTCTTCCTAAAACCCAGGTCAGATTTGGTCTTCTCTATGAGGCGTTCCCAGAGCTTAGAGCAAGAAGTCCTTTTGCCCCTCACCGGCTCCCGAAGACATTCCATGTTTCTATTTCTTGTCCTCCCAAACCCCCCTCCCAAAAGAATGTTGAAGAAATAGAAAACACAAATCCGTAAGAACAAGGAGTTTGAGAGAAAAGTCAGATGAGAGATGTCAGCAACACTTCAGAACACAGAGGTCAGATATCAACTGAGGCACATTAAATTTTCAAGAGTTTCTGGGTGAGGTGGTGCAGGCCTGTAATCCCAGAGGCTTGGGAGGCTGAGACAGGAGGATCTCAAGTGCAAGCCAGCCTTAGCAAGTTATCGAGGACCTAAGCAACTCGGTGAGACCCTGTCTCTAAATAAAATACAAAAAAAGGGCTGAGGATGTGGCTCAGTGGTGAGGTGCCCCTGTGTTCAATCCCCAGTACCAAAAAAAATATTTTTTTTTCTTTCAAGAATTTATTTGAGCAAATAGCTATTCATGAATAGGGCCGCAAACAATCATTGCTCTGCTGGAGATAGACAAAGCAAAATTTTAGAGTGAACTCAAAAGTAGTGCAAATAGGCGACTCCTTAGGTTAAAGTTGCCAATTGACTTACTGAGGCATCCAAGAGGGAGTTCATGCAACACTTGGGGAGCTGGGCCACCTGTCATTGGCTGAGCTAGTTCCATTTGCTTTTTTGTTTTTTTGTTTTTTTTTTTTTTTGTAGTTGTAAATGAGCAGAATGCCTTTATTTTTGTTTCTATGTTTTGCTGAGGATGGAACCCAGTGCCTCAGGCATGCTAGGCAAGCACTCTACCACTGAGCCACAACCCCAGCCCCTCCTTTTGCTTTTGAGTCAGCTGCTCACAGGCGGTGGGTCTGCTAGGTTTCAGTTTGCTCACATGGGAACCCAGGGCTTTGCAGCCTCCTCAGCCTAAGGAATGTCATAGAGGAATCCGTGAGTCTGCTCTGGGACACTGCCACTTAAGAGTGTGGACCTGCCCAGGACTTTCTGATTCTCATTTCCCAACTAGAGATGATTCAGTCTGCCTGGTGCGCCCCAGGCATTCTCGTGCACCTCAGGGAGCTCGTGAGTCAGAGGGGCTTGGACGCCCTGGGCCTGCCTAAGCCAGCTCCTCACCAGCACCGCGGTCGTCTGCCCTTACTGAGTGGGTTCGCCCCTCTCCTCCAGCTCGCTGTGCACTCTTTAGGCAAAGACCGCATCTTGCCTGTGTTCCTGGAGCCCTTAGGTTGCTCGTGGCAAGCATTCCTTTATTGAGCTGCTTTAATAAAGGCACAAGTGAATGGCTCATCCTGAAAGTGGTCTGAGATGTCCATCTAAGTGATAGGTGGAAGAAGCGAAAGTCACGCTCTGTAAGTGCAGAGAGAGGACGCTTCCCTTCCGAGCCATAACATGATGCTGGAAATGGCTGGTTAGTGACAATCTAGAAATCCACAGAGCGCAAATCTCTTGGCAATTTTAACCTCAACATTTCTGTCTCGCACTAAAATATTCCATTAGGGGGTACTCAGTGGTGTGAACATTCTCTAACAAAATATAACATGTCTCACAGGGCCTGAGCACCAGACAGACATTAAGACCAGATGAGACCGCACTTGTATTTCCAATTAGTCACATCAGAGACACTGAGGCTACTGGAAGACAAGCCTGCTTTGGATTTTACTCGCACCCAGTTTTATTCTAGCAAATTATTTGTGTGGAAGATCGTTGCCAGATCTTGAGAGACTGACATAAAAATCCAGTTTTTTCATACATACAAATCGCATGAATTTCAATTGTGTCTGGAAAGTTGCTTTGGAAGGTAGATACATGATAGATGGATGATAGAAAATTGATGATAAAAGGTAATAGATGTACATTAGGTTCACAGGTAGATCTTGGGTCAAACTATGCTGTGACTGGACAGCAGATTTAGTCATCTACTGAGAGGTGTCAAGGAATATAAATTATTGTACATGTTCATACTGAATTACTTCTTTGATATTTAAATATACTATGATATTTTATGGAATCAAAGTTTTTAGTTTTATCAAATACATTGTGTTTTAATTAATAACTCTAAAACCCATTATTATAAGTTTTGTTTTTCTTTCATTTTTGTCCCATGAACTAAATTGCTGTGGCCTGAATGTTTGTGCACCCCAAAATTCATGTGTTGAAATCCTGCCCCCCACGGTGACAGTATTAGAGGTGGGGCCTTTGTGGAGGCAGGAAGATCATGAGGGGTTCATGCCCTTGTAAAACAGGCTCAAGGGAGCTCGTTTGCCCCCTCCACCGAGTGAGGCCACAGTGAGAGGACACCATCCATGAGAAAGTGGCCCCAACCAGACACAGAACCTTCCAGCATCTTTACCTAGGACTTCCCAGCCCAGAACAGTGGGGAATGAACTCGTGCTGTAAACAGCCCAGTGTATGGTCTGCAGTTATAACAGCCTGAACCCATGAAGATACAAATTGAAAAACAATTATCCAATAGGAAACAAAATGGCAAATTCTCAGAAATGTGATGTTGACTGATTTGAGTCACAGTCTGACTAAAGATGGTTTAGGAAAGACTCATATAGTTTAGGAAGATTTTGTTATACATTGCCACTTAGGAATCCCCATTAAGAATTACACTGATAAATTATGAATGAATGGAAGAAAGAAAGTTTCCCAAGGGTAACTGCAATTAATTTTTTAATAAGAGTTTGATTTAGTTTTATTTTTCCTGCAAGTGTTTGGGGACTAACAGTTCTAAGTTAATCTTTGCTCTGGACTATAATATTATAACTTAGCTGTTTTAATAATGTATAGTGAGAAGAGGGAGGGAGGGAGGGAGGAAAAGAAAGAAAGAAATGTTTTCTTAGGAGAACTTGTCATTCATTTGCTTTTGAAAATGTGGTTGTTTCTCAGAGATGCAGGATTGACATTTCTAAGTCACAACTTTTAACCTACTCTGTAACTGTTGTCATCTGGTGAGTAATTCAGAATTCAGTGCCTTAAATGTAATAGAAAATAATTTCTGAAAAAAAAATAATTATCCAGTACTGTAATTAAAATGCTTTTGTTATCTCTTACTGAAAAAAATTCATGTGACATAGCAGGAAGGATTAGCTAATTTGGCTTGTTTGTGTGTTGTAAGGTTATCTTTACTGTAATGGTTGGGTGTGCTTTGTCTGTGTTCTCATGAACCATAAGCCTTATTCTACTGTTGGGGGTAAATTTTAGACATTCATATTTCTTCTATAGTATATCCCCTGTTCTTATCCTCAAGCATCATCTTCATTGAGTATTCTTATTTTGCTTGATTTATGCATACTCTTTATATATCAAAGATAGAAAGTCTTTGTTTATCAATTTTTTTTAATTCTCAATTTAACTTTTGGCTTTTAATATAATCAACTTCATTTTTGGTTTTCTTTTTTACATAGAACTTTTTAATTTTACATAGACAAATTCTTATCAATTTTTACTTTGGGTTTATTTTGCTAGATTTACAAACTACTAGTATTAAAACTGGGTACAGATTATATTCCAAGTATGAAATATTTTACAGAAGAATAAAATCTTTGAAAAATTACATTTAACTTAGAAATACACAATATGTAACATTTTTCCTGCTTAATAAATCTTTGTGTTTTTTTCTTACTATTTTGGTTTATATTAATTTTTTTTTTTTAGTACCAGGGATTAAATCCAGGGGCACTGAACCATTGAGGCACATTCCATTTTTTATATTTTATTTAGAGACAAGGTCTTGATAAGTTGCTTAGATTCTAGTTAAGTTGCTGAGGCTGACCTTGAACTCTTGATCCTCCTGCATCAGCCTCCCAAGTCGCTGGGATTATAGGTGTACGCCAGCGTGACCAGAGGTCGTTATTAATAATCACATTTCCTGTCAAAGCTTTTCTAGAGTCAGGATGGTGGCTCATGTCTATAATCCCAACTACTCAGGAAACTGAGGCAGGAGGACAGCAAGTTCCAAGCCAGCCTGGACAACTCGGCAAGACCCTGTCTCAATATAAAATAAATAAAAAGGCATGGGCGTGTAACTCAGTGGTGGAGCACCCTGGGTTTAATCCACAGCACAACACACATTTTCCTAGGTATAAACTGATACATAAAAACATAAAAATCAGGGGCTGGGGTTGTGGCTCAGTGGTAGAGTGCTTGCCTAGCATGTACGAGGCCTTGGGTTTGATTCTTAGCACTGCGTATAAATAAATAAACATTATAGGACCATGAGCAACTAAAAATATATTTTAGAAAAACATAAAAATCATACATGTCTGGAGTGCCATGTGACATTCCAATGCATGTGTACACTGTGTGGTGTTTAGGTCAGGGTAAAGAGATCTATTTTCTCAAACATTTATCATTTCTTTATGGAGAAAGAATTTAAAACCCTGTATTCTAGCTTTTGCAGTGTACAGTACAGAGCAGACATCTGCAGCTCCCCTCTGTGCAACAGCACCCCTGAACTTCTTCTCCTGTCTGACTCTGTCCCCTCTGATGGACCGCCGCCATCCCTCCCTGCCCCTCTCCTCCCAGCCTCTAATGGCCACCATTCTACTCTCGGCCTCTAGGAGATCAACCATTTCAGATTCCGCCTGAGTGAGATCAAGCAGTGTTTATCTTCCTGGACCTGGCTTCTTTCATCTAACACAAGGACCTCCAGTTCCATCCATGTTGTGGCAAACAAGAAAACTGCATTCTTTTTAATGGCTGACTAATATTCCATTGTGTGTGTGTGTAGCACGTGCACACATACGTTCATTCTGGAGCCATTCAACAGTTGAGGGACACTCAGGTTGCTTTCATCTCTTAGGGATGTGACTAGTGCTACTGGGAGCATGGAAGTGCAGGTGTCTCTTCAACACAGTGATTTCCTTTCTTTTCTCTGGATACATACAGTAGTGGGAGTGCAGGTTTGTGTGATGGATCTATTTTTAATTTTTTGAGGAACTCTTTCCCTCAAAAACCTACTGTTCCCTACTCTTGTCCATAGTGACTGGGCTAAGTTAGAAGCCCACCCACAGTGCCCGTCTCCCTTTTCCTCCACATCTCCAGCCCTTGTGATCTTTAGTCTATTCTTACTGGAGTGAGGTGATGTCTCACTGTGGGTTTCCTTGGCATTTCCCTGGTGATTGGTAATTCTGAGCTTTCTTCCTGTTAACCACTTCTGTGTCTTCTTTGGAAATGTCTCATGAGTTACAGTGCCCACTTTCTGACTTTTATCTATTTAGTTCTGCTGTTGAGGTTTGGGGCACCATGCACACTCTGGGTACCAGCCTCGGACAGGTGGGCACTTTGCAAGCCCCTTCCTCTACAGTCTGCTGCTTTCCCTCTACCAGTTGTTTCTGTGCTGTGGAGAAGCTTTTGAATTTGACGTTGTTTCTTTGTCTAGTTTGCGTTTCTCCTCTGTGCATTTGGGGTCTTGTCCAAATAGCCGTTTCCCTTCCCTGTGTCCTCACGTGCTTCTTCTATTCCCTTCGAGTAGTTTCAGAATTGGGGCTCTTACCTTTAGGTCTCTGATCTGTGAGGAGTGGACATCTGTACCTGGGGCCCAGCTTCGCTCCTGTGTTGGTCTCCGGTTCTCCTCACGTTTATGGCGAAGACTCTTCTTTCTCCAGCGTGGACTCTTGGTCAAACATGGGTTTGCTGGAGGTGAGTGGGCTCACCTCCGGTTCCCTCCTCTGCCCCATTGGCCTCTGGGTCGGCTGCCGGGCTCACAGCAGGCCGCTCTGACGACTTCTGTCTACAGCTGGTTTTTCTATGTTCGATTTGTACACAGTCAGCCTCTTTGCTCACCTCTGATTAATGAGCCTTCAGAGCGCGCTTCCGTAGACTTTTCTCATCATTTTAAAACAATCTTTTCCTCGTTTCCTTTCCAATATTTGTACGTGCTCCTTTGTCACTTTTTGTTGCATTTACCAGAATTTTCAGAACAGATCAGGGTGGGAAATGATAATAGGTTTAATGAAAGTTCATCTGTGCTTTGTTCCTCAAAATAGTAGCGGGGACCTGGAGGCACCTGAGTAGAAATGTTAATGTGCACTAATGAGCAGAGGCCTCCTGTCAGTCAGCTGGAAACGCACTACGTTTGCCAGGCCTTTCCGGTTTCTCCCTTCTTCCCAGGGATCTGTAGCAGGAGGCAGGGACAGTGGGCCACTGGGTCAGCCCTGCAGGACAGCACCCAGTGCCCACAGCCTAGGTCCCCCCCAGGGGTGGAATGGAATGCTCCCTGCCTGCAGGAACGTCCCTGGCTCTGCCCTTTCAAAGCTGTACTCCTCAGGCTGCTCAGCGCCTCTGCGGGCTCCGCTAGGTGTGCGCTCATCTGCATGTCTCCTTCGTCACCCGCCCCAGCACTGAGCCCAGCCATTCACCTGTCAATAAGCACTCATCAAATGCCACTTTTCACAGCCAAGCATGTCCCTGAGTGTGACTTCCAGAGGGGACACAGTGGCCACCCAGAGTTGGCAGACTGCATTCACCTTCCCTAAGACGTCTCGGCCTTGTTTGTCTTCTGTGGCTAAGTAAAGGGGCCACAATGTTCTTTGTCACTTGGGCCCACAGAGTTTTGTAAAGCGTGTGACACAGGAAAGACCCCTCTAGTGGCTGAGATGCTTTCTCCTCCCCACTCATGGATCCCAAAACCGCGCCCTGCCTCGGGCAAAGAGGCCACATGAGGTCACTGCGGGGAGAATAACACCAGTCCCCTCACAGGAGCGCGCCCATGCAGCAGGCCCCCGCTCGGGGCACGCTCTACATGGACGCGGTTGACCGGCTGGTGCTGCCCGGGGGTACCCATAAAGACACACCGAGCAGCGGAGACGGTGCCCAGGTTACCCGACTGCCGTGGCCTAGTTCCAGACACAGAGCAGGACCCACAGCTGCTGGGAACCCCTGGCTCAGCGTCCTCCCAGACAAGCTCGGCCTGGAAGGGGGAGGCCACAGGTGAAAGGAGAAGTGCACCCGGACAGGAGAGGCCTGGAAAGGAAGGGAGTTGGGAAGTGGGATGGGTCCCGGGCCAGGTCACCCCGCAGTGGAACAGAACGTACCTAGCTGATCAGAAGGGAAGGGAGAGAAGCAGGAGCCCAACAGGGGGAAGAAGAGTCTGAGCGAGGACCGACAGCCTCCTCCAAACAGAAACCTGCAGAAACATCTAAAAAATCAATGCCTGGAGTCTTGTATGAAAAAACCCAGAACGACCAAGAAGCAACTGTACCCAAGTGAAGCCCCACGTGCAGTCAATGAAGTGCCAATGCGACGGATTTGAAAGAAGCTCTGTTTCTGTGTCTTTTTGTATCCCCACCCATCAAGCTCATTGTTTTCCTCCTAAGAACAAATGATGATCCAGTTTTCAAGAAAATGCTTTTTGAGGTAGCTTAAGGGATGGCTTTGAAGGGCATCGCAGAGGAGAAGGGCTCTGGTGAGAGAGCACCACCTCGCTCTGCCTCCTCCACCAAAGGCCTTCGGCAGCCCAGGCTGACGGGAAGACGGTCTGTGACATCTGTGGAGGACTGCCTGGCGTAAAGGACACACCAAGACCCCTGCTTTCAAGTAACACATCCAAGACGCCTCCCCCAGGTCAAGGTCGATCATAATACCAGAGAGGAAGGCAGTTCTTTGCTCTTGACTCCAGAGTCAAGAGTTATGAGACTCCAAAGGAAGCTAGATTTGTAATTTTGTGATTACAAAAGAAGCCTGAAAGTTAAACCGCAGTCATATTTAAAAGAAGGTTCCTTTCAGCTGCTACAGTATTCCGTGACTGACTTTTCTTTGGTCCACCCTCTCCCACCGAGGTCAGCAACTTCATAGAGTGACCGATGAGAGTCGGCCTCCCATGGCAGGATCTTGGGCACGGGAAGAGAGCCTGGCCCGTCGTGTAGGACCGCCAGAGAGCAACAAGGACAAAACCCCCAAACCCACAAGTTAGGACGGCATCAGGTCACAGTCCTGGGACCAGAGGTCTGAATGAAGGTGGGGGACGTGCTTCTCCAGGGGCTGGGGGAAGATGCCCCCACGCCTTTCCTAGATTCTGTCACTAAGCCCTTGGCCTTCCTGGACTTGTAGATGTATCGCTCTTACGACTGCCTCTCGTCATGTGGCTGGCTTTCTCTGTGTCCTACTTATAAGGACACCAGCTATATTGGATCAGTGCCCACCCTGATGACCTCATCTTAAGCTGTAAATCTACATCTGCAAAGACCCTATTTACAAGGGAGGCACATCAATCGGTACCTAGGATTAGGGCTCAGTCCTTTCATTCTGCAAAATAGTTTAGCCCACAACCTTCACTGTCCCAAACTGCTAAAGGAAAGCGGTTCTTGGAAGAAGGGTTTACAGAGTTAACAAATTTATTCATGATGTGTCATTTGATAATACATATTATTTAAAAACCCTATATATTATTCTTTGAAAAAAGAAAAACACTCAAAATCCTGTGTATGTTTGGGGGTTTGACTTTAGCCTCTCATTGCTAAAAAGACAAATTAAAATTCTTAGAATTTAAAATGTCTAGATGCAAAATGAGGGTTCAATGTAACTAAGGCCGTATGTTAAGTAGAGAGCTCACACTGATCTCTCTGTTTCTAGTTCATATCTCTTCCTCACAGTAAATGTTGTGATGTACAAAATTATTTTCTATTTTACCATACAATTGTATGTGTTTCCTAATATAGAACTTTATCAGAATGTAATGCTTACCAATATGATTTTGTCTAGTGTGCATCTGTTCCTATGAGCATGTGGCTTATGGGTTTATATTTAAATGTCACATACTTATACGGCAGGAGGCACAGAACATGGATAGAGGACCATAGAACTCACTTTTCTGTTCTTTCAGTGAATCTGATTTGATTGAGCACTACGCTACACCCTGTAGGTATTAGGACAATGACCTTTTCCTCAAGAAACTGTAGTAGTTGATGGAACAGTGGTTCTGTGGTACTTTGATTACTGACTCCTTTAAGATTCGGATGAAAGCCATAGCGCCTTATGCCTTCCTGAAGAACGCACTCAGGATTTTCATGCATTTTAGCTGGGCATCTGACCTACCCCAGCCAAAGAGGAGCCCTGAGATCACACAACACTTTGCTTTGAGAGAGTAACTGTCTCCTCTGCCCTCCTCTCCTCCAGAGAGAGAGACAGACAGACAGGGCCTTCGTCTGGGCAGGCAGGCAAGTCCTCTGAAGGAAGGAGGGAAAGACCCTGGGATGCATGAGCCTGGGCGTGTGAGGAGGTCAGCGCCCTGTGCCCAGGAGCAGGTCGCCGTCTCCAACCCTGAGGTGTGGCTGCCATGCTTCTTCCTTCAACCCCGTGCCAGTGATCTTTCCTCAGTAAGCCCTCGCTGTGTGGAAAGGGGAATTATTAAAACATCCACGGATCGTGGCTTCCAAACAAATGCCTTCAGCCGTGCAGAGGGACGCCATGAGGCTCCATCAGGGAGGGACCCTTGGGAAGGGCCCAGGCAGGGTGTTCTTCAGATGTGCTCCTCGCCTCCTGCTCACGGCGGGCTGCCCAGCTCAGGAGGTCCTGGAGACTGATTCCAAGTTAGCCCCGAGGCAACGGGAGCAGCCTGTGCCAGTGGCCTGGGTGTCCTTCCTCCTACGGCTGCCTTCCATAAGTCACAGCACCGCCTCCACGTTTTGCATGGACAACACCTAAATTGTCATAAAGGAGATCAACCCTGCTGCCGGTGGACTCCGGCCACCAAGGGGTAGGTTTTATGGCCCTTGCATCTTGGCTGGCCTGGGTCTGCTGTCACCCACTGAGCACGGGGGACAGGATACTGTGCCAGGTCTGGTGCTAAAGATGCCCGTGGGCCTAAGGGAGTGGGCCTGGGCTGTCCTGTTAGAAACCCAGATACCCCAGCTGTCCTGTGTGAATTCCTGCCTGGGGAGGAAGCCCAAGCTAACTGCGTGGGCTGAGATCCGAGCCTCGAGCCACAGGGGGTCTGCTGCAGCCTCTTCCTGTCACAGTTGGCCAGTGGGAGGGTCTGCCATGAGCGCCTCTCAAGTGTCACAGCACTTGAATGTGACACATGCTTTGATGTTCCCATAATGTGGGGGTGCAAGAGTTTGTGCTATTATCTGACACAGAATAGAAGCATGGATGTAATTATTTTGTCACCACTTTATAGCTAAAATTACAACATGGAGTCACAATTAGATGGTGAATTCAGAGTTCTCCAGCATTGTTTGTCCTTTGGAATGCCACAGGGGATACCCACCCGGCCACGCTGGGTACCTAGCAACGCGTGACGCGGCTGTCCGCCTTCTCACGGAATGTAGGCAGATCACTTGCATCGAGCCTGTTCACTTGGGTATCACCTGACCCCTGGCTGGCTGTTTGGGACCGTTCCTCTCTGGAATTTGCATCCATTTATTTCTCACGTTTATTCTTTGTCTTTTGACATGTATTTTTTTTAATCTCTTCTTCTCTAACTACAATTTTATTATCTATGATTTTCTCATACATCTATTTATATTCCCAAAATATTTTTAAAATGGTATCAGTTTTTGAGAAAGTTACCTGGTAGATTTGAAATCTCATAAGCTCCATGCAAAAATATCTACACACACTTACTTAGTGAAGGTTACACTGGAAACGACTTAATTGGCGATGCTAAGAAATCAAATAGGTGGCCATGTGATTAGAGGCCCAAGGAGCTACTAACAGATTCTAAAACAGACGATTTGACTGAATTCTAGTAACAATCTGAGGTGAAATATGTCATTGCCCTTCATGGATGTATGAATGTGGGAAAGAAATGAGGTGGGTTTTGGGCGGGAGGGCAGGTCCGGCCGCCATGTCCTCCTCCTCGCCCTGTCCCTCTGTAGTATCCAGTCCAACACAAAGTACGTGGTTTAGCTCAGGACTAGGTGTTTTCATGGCAGCCAGCTCACCTGCAGCGCTGCCGTTGTCTGCCTGACTGGTGCCTTCTCCCAGTGTTCAGTCGGCTTTTACTTTGCTGTGCCTGGAAGACCTGACCAGAACAATTGTAGGGGGGGAGAAGTCTGTCTGGGGTCTCATAGTTTCAGAGTTCTCAGTCCATACGAAGCCAGTTCCGTTCCTGGAGGCTCAAAGTGAGGCAGAACATCATGGTGGAAGAGGGTGGCAGAGGGAGGCAGCTCACGTGCTGATCAGGAAGCAGAGACTCCACTCACCAGATAGGAATATATCCCCCAAAGCCGCACCCCAGTGACCACCTCCTCCAGCCCATCCTACTACCCGCCTCCCATTACCACTCAGTTAACCTCATCGGGGATGAATCCACCGGTTAGGAGAAGGCTCTCCCAACCCAGTCCTTCTCCTCTACACCTCCTTGCATTGCCTCACACTTGAGCTTTGGGGGGACACCTCACAGCCAACCATAGCACCCAGCCTGCATCTCCCTCTGAATCATTCTGTCCCTCTCACTTTTCTTGTCCCTCTCCTGATACCACAGGGCTGGGCAGAACCTGGAAGGAGGAGACAGGCTGAGGACAGAAGACGGGAGAACAAGTCCTTGTTGTTTTTCGTTTCTTGAACAGTTTCAGATTGGTTTGAAGCAGACATGGGATGAAGTCCAGGGGTCAAGCCCTTCACCCCCACTGACCTGAACTCTCAGTGGTGGCCCCGGCTGGGGACTCGCTCCTCTCCAATTTCCCCTCTCAGCTACAGCTGGGTGCTTCACAGACCACCAGCTTCAGGGTGCCCAAAGCCGGGCTCTCACCCCTCCCACCTGCTCTCCTAGTCTTCCTCCTCTCAGTACAAAGAACCATTCGGCCACCTGCTCAGGACATCAGTGTAGACGCCCCTTGACCCGCTCTCCTCCTCCCCCAAAGTGCAGCCCAACAGTGGTCCCGTTACCTCTCCCCCACCCCACCCTAGATCCCGTCTCTTCTCCTGGGACCTCAGCCTGGCCCTCTACCTGGGCTCCCTGCTTCTAGGTCAGCCCCTCCTGCCATTCCCAGGGGTCAGGCTGGGAACCGCACAGCAGGAGCTTGGAAACCAGCCTCCTCCAAACTCGTTGTAGGACACAAGGCAGTTTCATTCTTTGTGCCCCACAACCTCACCTGTGAAACTGGGTAAGAGAAAAATACTTCCCCATACTCCGGTGAGTGTGTGAGGACTCGCACATCGATACCCATAAAGCCCTCACGACAGCCCCTGGACACACTAACACTTGATAAAGGCTGGCCATTGTTCTCAGTGCACACCTGTTTTCCACTCTAAGGGGGCAGAACCCTGAGAACCCTAGAGATTCTGAGACACGTTCCACAGTTTCAGAAGATATTAACACACAGGGAAGCTGGGGGGGTCCTCCCAGCTCTTCTATAAACCAAACCTTATTTCTAAGTAAACTTGTTTGTAAAATGTGCAGGACACCATGCCCCTGCCATAGGTGACATCCTCCAGGGCCTCCCCTTACTCATGGTATTAAGCCTCAACCCTTCATCCTGGCCTGCAGAACCCATCCTGGTCCTGATCGGCGACTGGTCAACCCCAGACTCACCTCCCAGTCTCCCGCAAACCTGCTCCCACCTCAGCCTCCCCTGTGCCCCGTCTGTGGACACTCTGCCTGCCGCCCTGCCCACAAGTCTTCTTGGTGCACTCCTGGCCTCCCTTGACTCCACTCTCGACACCTCCTCCAGCAGGACTTGGCTGACGCTCTGCCTCCTGCTCCCTCCCCAGGACTTGATCTCTCTCCACAGTCTGTCGATGGCTGTCTCCATCACTCTGGGCCTGGTTCCAGG
Organism: Marmota marmota marmota; assembly: GCF_001458135.2. Lineage (NCBI taxonomy): Eukaryota > Metazoa > Chordata > Mammalia > Rodentia > Sciuridae > Marmota > Marmota marmota. The sequence continues at coordinate 6,466,479 of NW_025999983.1, forward strand.
ACACTGAAGTCTGTGGGTGTTCCAGGCACTTGGGTAAAATGGTGTCATATTCACATCTAAGCTCTGCGGTCCTCCCATGTACTTTAATCATCTCTAGGTTACCTAAAACGCCTGAGGCAGTGTGAACGCAGTGTGATAGTTATTATTCTACATTGTGCAGGGAGCAATGACAAGAAAAGTCCGTACGTGTCCTGTACAGATGCACCTTTTTTCCTTTTGGGGGAACTGGGCATGTGTTCAGTCTGCAGTTGGTTGAATCTGAGGATGCGGAAGCCCTGGGTCCAGAGCACTGACCAAGTAGATGTGAAATAATGTAAGAATTCATCAACATTAACAAATGGCCTCTTCAGCAAAAAAGACCAATGTATTGTTTCTTTATATGTTGGTTCTCAATCTTTAGGATAGCTATTAGTTCCTTTATCACCGAAATAATCCTTCATGCCATAATCTCAGAACATCACCTCAAGGTACAGAACACCACCTCGAGGTAAAGGCCTTAGTCCTTTAAAAAATATTCCCTATTCAATACCCTGATAGGAAAAAAAGTGGGATTACCTTGTAAAAAGTCAGGCAAAAATGCCATCATTCCTTTGTTTGTTCCCCATTAGAATATTTTACAGTTGGAGAAAAACCATGTGGAATAGGAGGTGCAGAGTTATTGCAGATCCAGGTGACTTAGCCACTTGAGTCGATTCGTAATGCTGTTCAATTAGATTCAGTAGCAATCAAAAAAGAACCACCCTGACCATTAGGAATTTGAAACATTGCTTTGCCCGGCTCTGGCTTGATTAGATACAGTCCAAATTGTCTGTGGGCGTTATAGGAACTCAGATTTTCTCAGCTGAAAAGGAAAAAAAACACCAAACCACACTGAGAACCACAGGCTGGGGAGCCATCCCGCGCCCCGGCAGGGACACCCAGGGACGGCTCAGCAGGCTGCACCTGGCCGTGGTGTCCCCATGTCACCCTCTTCAGGCCCTGTAGGCTGCACAACAAAGCTGACTGCTCTCCAGATGAAATTGGGTTGCCTTCTCCAGGGGAAACGTTGTTTCTTCTATCTTGACGTAATTCCAGGCTTCCGAGAAAAGCTGTCAGACTAGAAGAGAGAATCTCCATGTGGTCTCCAACTGGACCCCAGTTCATCGTCTCCCCCGAGTACATCCATGTCTGTACCCAGACCTTCCCCTCCCCGTGCCGCTGGGAGTGAATGGACAACGTGCTGCTTCTTTGCTTCTAAAAACTCCTGAAGGTGTCCTTGATATAAGGGTGTGGGTGAGTCAGCTTTCCATACCTGTGACCCAAATACTTGACAAGGACAACTTAGAGGAAGAAAACTGAGTTTGGGTTCCAGTTCCAGAGGGTTCCGTCCATGGTGACTTTGTTTGGGCCTGAGGGGAAGTAGGGATTACAGTGGAGGGCACGGTGGAGGGATGCTGCTCAGCTCACGGCAGCTGGGAGCAGAGGCAGAATGAGGAGCCAGGGACAAAGTACCCCCAAGGACCCGCCCCCAGTGACCTACTTCCTCTAGCCATATCCCACCTGCCTACACTTACCACCCAGGAATCCATTCAAATTATGAATCCACCAAACGGATTAATCCAACGATTCGGTTTCCGCTCTCATCATCTAATTCTTCACCTCTTATCATTGATGCAGTAACCATGAGTTTTTCTGGGGATACCTCACATCCACACCGTAACAAAGGGTAATCTGTTATATAACCATAGCATGATTATCACAATCAGGAAACCAGTATTGATGCCAGCCTCTTACCTAATACACAGAGCTTCGTTAGATTTCTTAAGTACGTGCCTAATGGGAGAGACAAACTTCAGCTGACGTGTTGTGTTCCGTTTCCTGAGCCTTTATCCCTTCTCATCAGGATCAGTCCCTGAGTCCTTCTTTTCATCTTGCGACAGTAACAATTTTGTCACTTACAGGACAGTTATTTTGTCCTTCAATTTGGGTTTGCCTGATGATGGCTCAGGCTGAAATCCAAGCTATGCATTTCTGGCAGGAGTGTCATGGCCATGAGCTGTGCCCTATCAGAAAGCACACCATGTCACCTGTCCCATAGCTGGTGAGGGGAACCCTGATCACTGGGTTGGAGTGGGGGTTGCCAGGCTTCTCTCAAGGAAACTGGGATTAGGATATTTATTTACTTAGACATAAAAATGAGCCTGAATGAAATCACAATTCCTCTTCAGAAATTAATCCTCCTTAATCACATTGCAGTTTAAAGGAAATTCAGCAGAAAACATGCACAGGTAGAGAACGTTGGCTTCTCGGTCTCAAAATGAGAAAAGAGATGTCTGCAGGCAGTCGGGTGGGAAAGCAAGCCTTTCACAAAGACACGGGTTGGATGGCTCTGGGTGTGCTTATGACCTGTTTCCCTCTTTCCTACCTGTCAAGCCCTTTGAAAACCAAGGTCATGCACTGTCTACCTGAAGAGGAGGATCGGATGTTACCAAGCATTTTGAAAGGGAAAAAAATCCATATTTCCTTTCAAACTTCTATTGAATGTAGATAATTCTTACATCCTGGGAGAGGTTCATTTCATCTGTTTAGTGGGACCTTGGCCTTATCTGACATGAACTCTGCTTTTCTACTAAGTCCTAGAGTAGGGTGAGCTGGGATCTCTGGGAGAACCGAGTTAGGATCCAGGCTTCTGAGGTGTAGAGGTCCTGCATGTGCGTGATGATCTCCGGGGCAGGCTGGCCTCTGTGTCCATCCTCCTCCCCCCACCCCTTGGTAGCGTGTAGTCCAGTACAAAATAGTTGGCAGAGCTCAATAGCAGGCTCTTTCATGGCATGTGTTTTCATGACTATCCTGATGCTGAAGTCGCAGCTGTAGTTTCTAGGAGGTATCCTACTTCTCGTCTAACTCACTCTAGTTATCCCATAAGGAATCAAGAAATAAGTGCAGCAAGTGACCTTCTGTCACAAATATATTTAAAATTTTGAATTGGTCAGAAGGCCAGATAAACTATAGGATGCCCAATTACATTTGAATTCCAGGAAAACAAAAATATCTGGGACATATACTAAAAAGTTACTGTTTATCTGAAACTCAAGTATATCTGAAACTCAATCTTAGGTGTCCTGTGTTGTTTGCTAAAGCTAACAATTCCAGACTTATATCAAAATACGTCCTGTGCTTCTCTACTATCTGGTTTGTTTTTACTTTGTGGATTTTGATGTGCTTCTCTTTACTCTGATCACCAGGAAACTCTGAACCCCATTGGTGGTCCCCCAGAGCAATGTCCTGGGTTTGATCATGTGCAGTCAGTTCATGGTCCTGCCCCACCTCCCCACCTCTCTCAGTTCCTCTCCCCCACAGACCCCCACCACTCCTCCCTTCATCAAAACAGCGGGAATAATATGGAGAAACCACCTTGCTTGTTGGGACATTCCTAAATTGTCTCATATCATTTATTGAGACATAGGGTGTGTTAAAAATAGCTGAATATATAACTATAATTTATACCTATAGAATAAATAAATTTAATCCTAACAATTATGTCTATTGATATGTTCTTATCAATATTCAGAGAATGTTCCTATATCAATCACATGAACTAAAATTATTTTTTGACAACTTAAATATATAATATGACATAACTTTCTACTTACAGTAGGGCACTTGATGATTTTCATATCTTCATCAATTACCATGCTCATGAAAATGTTGTACATGTTTACAGTTATTTTCCATTTTTTATTTGCACTTTTTAATTATATATGGCAGTAGAATGTATTTTGAAATATTATACATACATGGAGAAAAACTTCCTATTCTTACGGTTGTACGTGGTATGCAGTTACACTGGTCATGTATTCATATATGAACATAGGAAAATTATGCACTATTCATTTACTGTCTTCCCTATTACCACACCCTCTCCCTTCCCTCATTTTCCTTTGTCTAATCCAATGAACTTCCATTCTTCTCTCATCCATCCCCCATTTATTGTGAGTTAGTATCTGCATATCAGAGACAACATTCGGCCTTTGGATATAAGGGATTGGTTTATTTCACTTAACATGATATTCTCTAGTTCAACCCATTTACTAGCAAATGGCATAATTTCATTCTTCATTATGGCTAAGTAATATTCCATTATATGTATAATATTCCATTACACACACATCACATCATATCACATCACATCACATCACATTTTCTTTATCCCCTCTTCTGTTCAAGGGTACCTAGGTTAGTCCCATAGCTTAGCTATTACGAATTAAGCTGCTGTAAACATTGTTGTGGCCCTGTCACTGTAGTATGCTGCCTTGAAGTCCTTTGGGCACATGCACAGGAGTGAGATAACTTAGTCAAATAGTGGTTCCATTTCAAGTTTTCTGAGGAGTCCCCATACTGCTTTACAGAGTGGTGAACCAATTTGCAGTCCCACCAGCAATGTATGAGTGAACCTTTTCCCCACATCTTTATCAAAATTTATTGTTGGGGCTGGGGATGTGGCTCAAGTGGTAGTGCGCTCGCCTAGCATGCGTGCAGCCCGGGTTCGATCCTCAGCACCTCATACAAACAAAGATGTTGTGTCTGCTGAAAACTAAAAAAAAATAAATATTAAAAAAATTCTCTCTCTCTCTCTCTCTCTGTCTCTCTCTCTCTCTTTAAAAAAATTATTGTTACTTGTATTTCTGGTAATTGCCATTCTGTCTGGAGTGAGATGAAATCTCACTGTAGTTTTAATTTGCACATTTTTTGTATCTTTGTTGATGATTTATATTTCTTCTGTGATGTATCTGTTCAGTTCCTTAGCCAATTTATGGATTGGGTTATTTGGTTTTGGGGTGTTAAGATTTTATGTTGTTTATATATCCTAGAGATTAATGATCTGAGGTGCAAGTGGCAAAGATTTTCCCCCATTCTGTAGGCCCTCTGTTCACATTCTTGATTGTTTGCTTTGCTGTAAAGATGGTTTTTAGTTTGATACCATCCCATTTATTGATTCCTGATTTTACTTCTTCTGCTCCAGGAGTCTTGATGAGGTATTTGGTTACTAAACCAACATGATAGAGATTTAGGCCTACTTTTTCTTCTTATTAGGTCTCTGGTCTAATACCTAGGTCCTTTTTCCACTTTACATTGAGTTTTATTCAGGATGAGAGATAGGCATTTAATGTCTTTTTTCTACATATAGATTTCAACATTTGTTGAAGAGGCTCTCTTTTCTCCAGTGGATGTTTATGGTGCCTTTTTCTAGGATGAGATAACTTTATTTATGTGGGTTTGTCTCAGTGTCTTCTATTCTGGACCATTGGCCTTCATGTCTTTTTTGGTGCCAATACCATGCTGTTTTTGTTATTATAGTTCTGTAGAATAATTTAAGGTCTGGTATTGTGATGCCTCCTGTTTCACTTTTCTTGCTGAGGATTGCTTTAACTATTCTGGGCTTCTTATATTTCCAAATGAATTTCATGACTGCCTTTTCTATTTCTGTGAAGAATGTCATTGGGATTTTAATAGGAATTGCACTAAATCTGGGTAGCACTTTTGGTAGTATGGCCATTTTAACAATATTAATTCTACTATCCAAGAACATGGGAGATCTTTATATCTTCTAAGGTTCTCTTCAATTTCTTTCCTTAATGTTCTGTAGTTTTTATTGCAGAGATCTTTTACCTCTTTTGTCAGAGTAATTCTCAAAAAAATTTTGAGGCTATTGTAAATGGAAATGTTTCCTAATTTCTCTTTCTGTGATTCATCACCTCATCTATAGATTCTTCACTGATGTTTAGGAACTTAACTGATTTATGGGTGTCAATTACTTTGCAGAATTAATTTATGAGTTCTAGAAGTTTTCCTGTGGAGTTTTTTAAGTGTTCTAAATATAGAATCACATCATCTGCAAAAAGTGATAGTCTTAGTTCTTCTTTCTCCTATTCTAGTCCCTTTAATTTCTTTCTTCTAATTGCTGTGGCTCGAGTTTTAAGGACTATGTTGAATAGAAGTGTTAAAGGAGGTCATCCCTGTCTTGTTCCAGTTTTTAGAGGGAATGCTTTCAATTTTTCTCCATTTAGAATGATGTTGGCCTTGGGTTTAACATATATAGCTTTTGCAATATTGAGGTACGTTTCCACTAGTCTTCCTAGTTTTTTGAACATGAACAGATGCTGTATTTTATCAAATGCTTTTTCCGCATCTATTCAGATAATTGTGTGGTTCTTGTCTTTATGTCTATTGATGTGTTGAATTACATTTATTGATTTCTGTATGTTGAACCAACCTTGCATCACTGAAATGAACCACACTTGATCATGGTGCACTATCTTTTTAATATGCTTTACGTATGATTTGCCAGTATTTTATTAAGAATTTTTGCATCTATGTTCATGAGGGATACTGGTCTGAAGTTTTCTTTCCTTGATGTGGTTTTCTCTGGTTTTGGTATCAGGATAACAGTAGCTTCATAGTATGAGTTTGAAAGGGTTCCCTCCTTTTCTATTTCTTGGAATAATTTGAGGAGGATTGGTGTTAATTCTTCTTGGAATACTATCTGGTAAAACTTGGCTGATACTCCAACAGTCCCGGGCTTTATTTGTTGGTAGACTTTGGATGGGGTGTTTAAATCTGTTGCCTGAAAATGATCTGTTAATTTTTTTATTTCCTCCTGATTCAATGTGGGTAAGTCATAAGTCTCTAGAAATTTTTTGATTTCTTCAAGATTTTCTGTATCACTAGAGTATAAATTTTCAAAATAGTTTCTGATTATTGTCTGTATTTCAGTAATGTCTATAGTGATACTTCCTTTTTATCACAAATTTGAGTAATTTGAGTTTTCTTTCTCTTTCTGTTTTTGGCCAACGGCTTATTATTTTTGTTTGTTTATTTCAAAGAATCAATTTTTTGTTTCAATTTCAATGACTCCAGCTCTGATTTTAATTATTATTTCCTGTCATGCTGATTTTGATGTTGGTTTGTTCTTCTTTTTCTAGGGCTTTAAGATATAACATTAGATTATTTATTTGGTGACTTTCTATTCTTTTAACAAATGAACTCAATGCAATGAACTTGCCTCTTAGCACTGCCTTCATAGTGTCTCAGAGACTTTGATATGTTGTATCATTATTCTCATTTGCATCTAAGTACATTTTTTATTCCTGATTTTTTTCTGCTATTCATTCATCATTCTATAGTGTTATGTTTAGTCTCCAAGTGTTAGAGTAGCTTCTATTTTATTTTATTATTTATCATTTATTTTGTGTGTGTTTATGGTGCTGGGGATTGAACCCAGGGCTTTGTGCATGCAAGATGAGCACTCTACCAGCTGGGCTATATACTCAGGTTTGTAGCTTCTATTTTTTATTTTATCATTGATTTCTAATTTCATTCCATTATGATCTGATAGAATGTAAGGCATTATATCTATCTTTTTGTGTTAACTAAGAGTTGCTTTGTGTCCTAAGATATGATCTATTTTAGAGAAGGATCCATATGCTGCTGAGAAGAAAATATATTCAGTCATGGATGGATTAAATATTCTATACATTTCTGTTAAATTTAAATTATTAATTATAATTTTTAATTCTATAGATTCTTCATAATTTTTTGAGGACCCATCCAGTGATGAGATATTTTTTACCCAGTATTATTAGATAATTTTACTCAGTATTATTGTGTTGTGGTCTATTTGATTCTTGAAATTGAGAAGGGTTACTTTGATGTACATAGATGCTCCACAGTTTGGGGTATAAATATTTACGATTGTTATGTCTTATTGATTTAAAATTTCCTTAAGCAGTATGAAATGTCCTTCTTTGTCCCTTTTGATTAACTTTTCTTGAAATCCACTTTATCTGATATGAGGATAAAAATCCCTGCTTGTTTGTGAGAACCATGTGAGTGATGTTCTTGCCCATCCTTTTGCCTTCAGTCTGGGGATGTCTTTGCCTATGAGGGATTCTTGGAGATAGCATATTGTTGGATGTTTTGTTTTAATTCCAATCTGTCAGTCTGTCTTTTGATTGATGATTTTAGGCCATTTACATTCAATGTTATTATTGAGGAATAGTTTTTATTCTCTCTCATTTTTATTTATTTCTGTTTTTTTAATTTGAATTGATTTCTTCTTTGATTGATTATTCTTCTGGTAAAATTCCTCCCTTTGCAGGTTTTCACTTTTGCTTTTCTTATTTATGAAATATTTTATTGAGTATGCTTTGTAGTGCAGGCTTTTAAGTTATGAATTTTTTAACATTTATTTATTCATGGAAGGTTTTTATTTCATCATCAATTCTGAAGCTAAATTTTGTTGGATAGTATTGTTGGCTGGAATCCACTTTCTTTAAAAGCTTGGTATATATTATCCAAGACCTCCTATCTTTGAGGGTCTGAGTTGAGAGGTCAACTGAGTTCTAGATTGGGTTCCCTCTGAATATGACCTGTCATTTTTCTCTGGCAGCCTTTAAAATTCTATCCTTATTCTATGTTAGGCATTTTATAATAATGTGTCTTATTGTCAGTCTGCTGTATCTTTGTATATTGGGGGTCTTGTAAGACTCCTGTAACTAATTTTCCATTTTGTTCTTTAGGTTTGAGAAATTGTCTGATATTATATCATCAAAAAGGTTGTTCATTCCTTTGGTTTGTATCTCCAAGCCTTCATCAATCTGAATAATTTTCAAGTTTAATCTTTTCAGGTTATCCCATATTTCTTGGATGTTCTGTTCATGATCTTTTAACTTCTTTTCTCCATGGTCAACTTTATATTCAAAATTATATGCTTTTGTCTTCATTGCCTGAAACTGTGTCTTCCAAGTGGTCTAGACTGTTGGTGATGATTTCCATTGAATTTTTAATTTAATTTATTGATTCATTCATTTTGAGGATTTCTGCTTGATTTTTTTTTTCAGAATCTATATCTCTTTATTTACATGATCTTTAACTTCCTGTAGTCTCTCTGTGGTTTCACTACTTACATTGTCCTTTTCCTTTGCAGATTATATGTATTCTAAAAACTCCTTCTCTGACATTTCTTCCATTGTGGTGTCAATTGATTCTGTAATTGAAGTATCTTGGTTTGCTTGGGGTGATTTGTTCCCTTGCTTTTTCATGTTGTTTGTGTGCCTGCCCATCTAACAGAATGGATCTGAGGCAGTAGAGTTTCTACCCTGTAGACTTGTATGTCCCTGCAGGTTTCCAGTACCTCACTCTTTAGGGGGAGACAAATAATAACAACCAATGCAAACTATACAGCATTAAACCAGATAGTTACTGCTATGATGCCTATAAGGTTGTCAAAATAAATAGAAATGATATGATCAATTATTGCATACAACAATAATAGTAAATTTGTAAAAGGGTTTACAATTTTCAATGGTGGTCAGGGAAAGAATAGAAGTGATGTAGGATGTGATGATTTTGAGGGAGAAAGAGAGAAGATAGGAGTAAAAAATTAAAGAGTGAATAGAGATTGACTGTTAGCAGAAAAAAAGAGAAAGATAATCAAGGGAAATATAAGTGAGAGAAAAATATATACATATAATGTAAAAAAAATCAATAATTTAAATTTTCAAAAGAATATAAAACAAAATTGAAATATACTGATCAAATATCCTATTCCTCAAAAAACTAATCCATAAAAAATAACTGGTTCTGAAAAATCTAGAAATGAGGGGAAAAAACACGAATATGTATAAATGTCCATGAACCTTTAAGGTCAGTATTAAATAGAGAAAAGAAAAAGGAAACAAACAAAAGAATCTCAATGAAAAGTTAAAGAATTGTTTCTGTTGGAGTTCAAAAGATTCTCAGCTTCCATTGTCAGCAGTGTTAGATGGGACCATTTGGAGCTGGCTCCACCCTCAGGGAGGGTTGCTGGAGTGAGAGAGGTAGTCCCACAGGTGGAACACTGGGAGGTGGGGTGTAGGCTTAGGTAGACTCCAGGCTCTTTGCTGAATGCCAATTGGTCTGGAGATTCTAAATCAGCACACCTCCAGGGCCCAGCAATTGCCCATCCACGCTGGAAGACTGAACCCCAGGATCTCCCCCTGAGTTCCACTCCTGTGGTAGAGGAGCCAATTCTTAGTTCACTATGTTACCTGTGGGCTGCATGTTTCCTGGTCTTGGGTTCAGTCTTCAAATTCAATCACTCCCAAATCAGCCCTTTCAAATTCCCAGCCAGTGTGTCTCTCCCAGCCCGTCCTGCAAGCAGGTAGGCTGTGGGGCAGGGAGAGCCAGGTGGGTTTCCTTGACCAACATTCCCCTGTGTAAACCTCTCTCCACATTTGATTTTCTCCCGATCTCTTAATCACACTCTATGTCACGTAGTGTGGGTTTCCAGGCCTGTGTTTGGGGCCATACTTGGGTTTCCCAGGAATCAGCCCCTCCAGCTGCCAGCCCCCGTATAGCAGCTGCAAAATGGCTCCTTCCTTAGATTTCCACAAGCAGCCAGGAGAGAAGCATTGTCTTTCCTGTATAAGGATATTGTGCAATGCACCTTTTAGTTTAGTCTGGCAGTCTCTTTGATCTTTAACTCTGTGTTCTCAGACATGCCTCAGTCCTCCTAAAAATGCAGGTTCTATTAATTCCCTTATCCTTCCATTATGCCTGGGGAGGGACCATTCTGGGTGTGCCTGTGGCTGCAGCAATGGCTGTGGTGCTGGGGATTTTTTCCTTATTATATCCAACTTCCTGAGTCCCAGATCTGCTTTGAATGTCCAATACTGAATTCTGATAAAGCCCCTCACCCTTCCTTTATGTTCACCCACCTTGCTGAGACCCTGCCTTGATTTTATGCCACTCAGAGCAGCCAGGAAAGCAACCTTCTCTATTCTACCATCTTGAAATAGACCAAGAACTAAAATTTGAATTTTCATCAGAAATTCCAAGTAAAGCCTTTGGTGTTACATCACTCTTGAAGCATTAGGAGTAATTCTTACCAATAGCTGAAATGAAGAGATTTTAAGAACATAGTGGATGCTATTGCTAGAATCCAGTGCTCTGACTATATTAGGAGCAGTAGATTATATACATTAGAAACCCCCTTGAAAGGAAACAGAATAGAGCCAATGCTTGAATAACATTCATTTTTTCATAACAACGATTCACCTTATAATTTTCATTCTTACCTCCTCCTAGCCTAAAAGTACTTGGGAACATAATTTTTATTTGAAACAAGTTTTGTTTTATTTGTAGTTGTAAAACTGAAAAGAGACATTTTTTTTGTTTCTGAAATCATTTGTTACGCAAATGCATAATGACACCTTGATTTTTAAGTCATTTTACTAGAATCTTTATAATGTCCTCTAAAGGTTCCTAAACTATATTTCAATGAAAACTCAGGAATTGGACAATTTTATTCCCAAAAGCTTCTTATAGCTTTTGAACACAGGCTGCTATACATCAATAATAAAGGATTTCCATTTTTTTTTTTTTTTTTTGGTTGCAGATAGACAGCAGCGGCACCTCTTGCTTGTCCTCCATCTGAATAACATGAGAGCAGGATTTATGCAGGCTATAAATCTAGTCTGGATAAAGCCTTTAAGTGGTAGCCAATTTTGTGGTGCATAAGTACCATTGATTTGTTAATCTGAGAGTGTTTTTATAAACTGACTTGGATCAGTGAGTTTTGATAGCAGAGCTTTTGAAGGACTGAATAAGGCAAGTGGAAGTTAACCCAGAGCCCCACCTATAAATTTCAATCACAGCCTTTGAAGGGGAGCACGGTCTCCTTGCATAGGTTGCTCATGTGCACACGAGACCAGCCGGAGCGACCACACATTCATCATTGGCCATCACTGCTCCAGATCCAGGAGGCCAGATCTCATGGAGAGCTACGGGGCTTTGCAGACAAGTCCTCTGGCAGGTCAAGTATGAAGCACTTTGCAGAAAGGCAATCTGGAGTGATTCTCCAGGGACATTTCATATAAGGTGCTTCTGGGATGACTTTTGATTTAATTCAGGGGGGGTTATTTCTCTATTGTAAACCATAATGAGAAAGATATCTTTTCCTCTAAAATATCATACACTGGCAAATAGTGGAACTCTGCTATTCAACAAAGGATGCAGGGCATTGTATTCAGGGAGGTACGATGGAGAAATTTTGTTCAATGGAAATAGCAGTATGGAAAGAGAAAATGAAAGAGTTTAGTCCTTGAAATTTTTTCTTAGTCTCATTTATTTATTCAGTTTACAAAGTCCCATTCAGAGTTGAAGTTTAATGTGTTAGCATGGATCAAGCACTTGTGTCATGAGGACAGAGGTCGTTTGGTTGCCACACGTGAGCAGGTCACCAAGGCAGCTGGAGTAGTGACAGGCAAGTTACGTGGCACCCAGAGGGAAGCCAAGGCCCATGCTGTACTGGTCCAGATTTTGCCATGGCAATATCTGTGACCAAAACCAAAGATGTGAACCAGGCCTAGCACTGTGTGTTGAAGGAATAATTCCAAGGCCCCTCCTGCCAAATCCCCCCGAGAGACAGGGGACTGTAAGGGGTGAGGAGACCCTGGTTGCAATGTGTGTGTCGAGGGCCACTGGACACTTCTGGGCCAGGGCTGCAGGCCTAGGGTCAAAGGCAGCTTTGTAAGAAAAGAGCATGGGAGGGGGCGGAACACCTGTGTAGTCCAGTTTGGGGAAGGGCCAAGCCATCTGTCCAACCTTCCTGACAAAGCCTGAAATGCTGTCTCTGTGTCTAGAAATGTTGGTGTACCCACTCTGGGAATGAGCAATTCTTAGCTAGTTTGAGCTACAATTTGAATCTATTTAATTACCACCGTGTGAGAGAGACAGTTTCCATTCTGACCTGGATGTCAGAAAGAAAAGAAAAACTATCCTTTAAAAAAGTAGCCATGATTTGGGTGCATTTTAAAACCTCGCTTTTGGTATGGATACAAAATTTGAGAGGCGAATACAGCAGACTCTCTGACTTCATCGTAGAACCTTGGGTTTTCTCTTTTTGGTACAGCATATCTAAGTGCAGAAGCAGACTTCTGTTTCTTAAGCGCCCATCTACTAACACTGATCATTTTTCTTCTAGATACTTTGACATTGGTGGAAATGTTTCCACAGCGAGGTCCAATCATGACTCACAGAACGTGTGACGCTCTACGGAGCCTGCATAGTGCCATTTTTCTCAAAAACAAGAAAACTCAGGCTCACATGCATGATGCTAATTGGTCAACAAAACCTCACGCGGCATGTGTTGTGTACCCTGTGTTTTCTCTGAGCTGTCAGGAAGGTGCTGTGTGCTTCAGAAAGAGAAGGTTAGTACCGAAAATGCACACTTCAGGGCTCCTCCCAAACAGGCCCCTGGAAAAGAAAAGACGTGCTTCATATGAGGCAGAAAAATCAAATCATCAGGCCGCCTTCTTTGCTCCCTCCCTCCCTCCCTTCCTTCCTTTCATTCCATTTAAACGTTGGAAGAAATGGAACCAGATTCTGAAGTGTTGGGTTGAGTTCCTCTCTAAGTAACAAAGCAGGTTTCATATAAACACAGAAGCCATTGGTGACATGGCTGATGGATCGGGAGCCATGCATTCCTGATGAAATGACTCTGCATTGCTAATGAGGCGATCCCAGCAGCCACGCGAGTGCTGTTTGAATTTGTTTCCATGGTGTGATGTACAATTTTGATGTTGAAAAATCACTGCACAGAGACCCATACTGCAATTGTTGCTGAGCGCATTTTCAAAATAACATTTGTTATTGAGGGGCCTGGGATGTCTTCCGAGAAGCAATATCCTAAATGAAGCTGGGTGAAGAATCCCCCTAATGTGGAAAGCAATGGTGGATCACCTTCAGCCTACCTCAAATCTGTTCAAAGAGATATTTGCTGCTTGTATTTTCTTGGGTAGGACAATTACTCTCTCACAATACAGCTAGGGAATCCTCCACATTATCTCCATTTACTTTTGGCTGGCAAAGCATGAACGGGATATGAAATATTTTTTCTGGAAATAGGCCAGCCATAGGGCTGGGTTTTGTTTTGCTTTTTTTTTTCCTCCCCAACTTGGGATGTGAAGATTGTAACAGAAGAACTAATATTAAACTAGCTGATCTGACAAAGTAGATTTTCATGCTTCTTAAACTATGTCTAATCTCAGATTTTGCTGCACCATGATACACAAGAGCGTGTGGGTGACGGCTTTGTGAGCCACCGGGTTGGGCTTTGGTGTCCTATTTGACTAGGAAGCTGGAAGGACAGCCTGTACTGAGCACAGACATTTTTCATAATTATCTTGCCTGCAGGGTTGCCACCTGTCCTAATTTGATCCGATTGAGGTGAAATGCAAAAACTGTCCTCATTTCTCTTGGTGTGGAGAGATGCCAAGCTTCATCTCAGGAAGAAAAAAGAGATGAATATATATACAGCCAAGGAAGGGGGAGGGGAAAGTTGAGGCATCTGCCAGTCTCTGATGCTGGGGGAAGGTGGGAGAGACTGGTCTCACCCTTGCTAGTAGCCTGAGCTTATGCACAAATTCTGGAGTGGTTCAGCAGGGCTTACCAAAATTTCAGTGCACTAATACTTTAACCCAGTGGGGGCTGCACTTGGAGAATGTCCTGCTTAGTTGTCTGAATGGTTTACGTACATCTGCCTATGGGTGGCTCGCTGATGCAAGTATTATCATTAGCGGTTTCATTAAAGGACATTGTCCTAAGATGGAAAGATGAGCAGCTCTTACCAATGATGATGTATGTCTATCTCATCCCACATGCAAAGTTGTCCGTTCATATTATTATGTGGGAAAGCATGTTGCAGGATTTCATGCATGGTATAATGTCACATATTTAGAATTCTCTGTGTGTGTGTGTGTGTGTGTGTGTACACAGCAAGAGTTATCAGCAGACTATTCACAAAAAATGTATTAATCATAACCATCTCCAGGTGGTGGAATTGCTAATTTACACTTTTCACATTTTACAGTGGCCATGGAAAAGAATTGTTTTCATTTTTTGAGACACTTTTTTTTTAAGGGAAAGAAAATTGTAAACACTGAACATCTCCTGAGTCTCTCCTAAGTAGGAAACCCCTCTGGAAATAATTGGGGACATACCTCTCTTACGAAAAAGAAAACACAAATACCTGTTGCAAGACCTCGATAGCACTGCTCCTTTGTGTTCTTAATTTCTTGTTCCAAGATAGGCTTTTTATCCTAAGCATTTTCTTTTTAGACTGTAACTCCATTTGCCTTAAATATCAACCTCAAAAGACATCTGTATAAATATTGTTCTCACTTGTCCTGAAATGTTAGAGTGGATCTAAAGATGGAATACACATTCAAGAAACTAGATGTGCCCTGTGCCCTCTACACTCAGAATGACATTTTCAATAAAAAGTGAAGGATGAAGTTTAGACAGAGAGAGTCTCAGGTTTACTGCAGAACTACACAGCTCATGCTCATAGAATTAACCAGCAAACCACGAATCTGGTTTGGTTTATTGTTTTCAAGATCTTGGAAAGTTATTTTCCACCTTTTGAAATGGGGCATTCAGCTAAAAAGATATTACTTGGAATTTACTCATTGATCTACAAGTTGTTCAGTCTTTTTTTTTGTTTTAATTGAGAAAAGGGATATTTTATTTGCTCTTTTTTTACTTTATTTTATTTGTTTTTAGGTGTACATGACAGGAGGGTGTATTTTGACATATGATAATTACATGGGGTGCGATCCATCCCAATTTTGATTCCATTCTTGTGGTTGAACAGGATGCAGAGTTACACTGTCTTTATCCCGGGGTCAGGCCCGGGGTCAGGCCCAGGTGGGGGTCGACTCCATGGATGTGGCTGATGAGCTTCACCCAACCTGGGGTAGGTGTGGAGTAAAGACAACAGCTCTGAAGTAGCGTGACATATCTGGTTCCTCTTACCCTGACTGTACAATGCATGTTAGTGTGCAGATGCTATATTTTACAGCTGAGATTTACCAGCTTACCCAGCTGAGATTTACCAGTGTCCAGATCTTCAAGGATCTTCGACTTTGGAGATACTACATTGACTTAGGATCATCTCAATGTTGATTTTTCTCACATAAAAATATGTCTGCTATTACAAAATGAGATGAGTTCTCAAAAGAATTGGGTCATCACTGGAAAATATGCCTTTTAAAATGTTTAAGACTTTGTTTTCCTATGAACCACTTTAACTTTTAGAAAAATTACTTTGCAAAAGAACTAGTGGTTGAAAGTGGTGCAGCCCCGTGGCCGATACCCACCTTCCAGGGGGTGTGCAGTGCTGGGCAGGGTTTGGGAGGGACAGTTGCATGTCCTCCTGTGGTCCTGGGAGTTTGTGGTGTGCAGTGGGCCAGCAGGAGACCTGTTCAGGTGGGAGTGAGCAGGAGGCTGAGACATCTGAGAGGAGTCTATGTCCATGTGTCTCCTCAGCTCCCTGAGCAACAAGTACTGGCCCCTCTTCCATCCCAGCCCCAACCCTGGAAGATGGGTGGGGGTTGTCAGAATTTCCTGAGGGTTTTTTCAATCCACATACCCGTCTCCAAGATTTGGGCCCCTCACCACCACCAGGAAACAGCTCCCACCCAGGGGTGGAGCCTGTGGCCCCACAGAAGCCTGTGGTGTGTCCTCCTGCCCAACTTTCACTCCCGCCCACTGACACCCTGAAATTTCCCCTCCTTCCAAGTCTGCTGTGAAAAGGCAGTAGAAAGTCAGTAGCCTGCACACACCACCCCACCCGAGCTGCAGCGGCCGGCCACAGCGCCAGTCTTGTTGGGGCCATGCCTCACTCCCTGGGTCAATTAGAAGCAAATCCCAGAGATCCTATGCATCATTCAGAGCTACCAAACAGTAAAGACTTGTCTATTAAACAAAACCACAATGTCTTTGTCACACCTGAATTATAAATTATCATTTGATATCAAATTCCATCATTATTTAAATCTACTCTACTGTGCCATAATTTCTAACAGTGTCTTTTTTCCCCCAAATTATGAGTCAAAGAAAGTCCATACATTGCATTGGAGGCATGTCTAATGGGTCTCTTGAGTCCTCTCTTCTTAAAGATTGCACTTGTTGAAGAAACTGGGTCTTTTGCCCTAGAGAGCTCCCATTTCCTGCTATACCTGCGACGACGGTAGTTTGAGAAGTTAGTCCTTCAGTTTAGTGAAGCTGATCTCGCTGGAAGACTGGGATGATGCAGATGGCTAGGCCTAGGCTCTAGTTCTGACATCTGTGTTTCTGATGAGCCACAATTAGGGCTGATGCTACTGGTCTGGGTGCCATACTTTGAGAACCACTCAAAATCGTAATTCTGTGTCCCCTATTTGGTCACCCCAAGGCATAGCTCATATGTATTTAAAAGCAGGTTAAATGCCTGCTGGCGGGGGTGGGGGGGTGTTTGCTTATTTTTTCAATTTTATTTACCAGCTTCAAATACAATGATTGTTTTCTTGGCATCCTCTAAAGGTGAAGAGTGAGGGATAGTTTTAAAAACATCCAAGGGACTTACTCTTTGAACTTATCTGATGCATATTCAGGTATTATGGTTCTCATTTTCACTATATCCCATCCTTCAGCCCAGGGGCCCCTCCATGATGGCTCTCGTGCCCTTTTAACATGACCCTGGCAGCTCTTGGGAGCTTCCTTGCTTTTGGAGTGATGCCATGGTACAGGCTTGCCCTCAACCTTCCTGCCCTAGCCAGAACGGAAGACACAGGGAGCTCTCACTGTGGATTGGACATTTTGAAACTTGACCACCAACATGGTAGTGTTTGGGCCTCTAGAGGTGATGATTTCATGAGGACATGAGGAGAATTGAGTGTCCTTATCCAATGGGCCCAGCGTGGCTGCCTTGGCCTTCCATGAGAGGACATCGTAAGGGATGCACAGAGCCGAAGGGGACCTCCCCAGACTCTCAATCCATGGTCACCATGATGTTGGGCTCACTCTTCAGAACGGTGGGAAACAAATGCTCGCTGTGTGTAAGCCATCAGCTTTGACATTCCGTCGCAAAAGCCCCGTGGACTAAGAGAGTTCTTAAAGGAAAAATGTGCTATGGTCTCACTGACGGTGACCTGCAGATGTAGGGTTATAGAGTTCCCTGTTATTCCTTTGATTCTATGTTTATTAGTTTTCTCCTATGTTAAAAGTCTTGGTTCTTATTATTCAGAATTAATATGAATTCCTGGCTGGGTGGATATCCATCCAGTACCGACTATTGCTTACCATGGAACTGCTGTAACTGCTGAGTCTCCTGCAGCACTTCTCCCACCCAGGGCACCCCAACAGGGATGTCGGTGAAATGGCTGACTTAAAGTCAAGAACAAAAATTCTATTGATTTAATTAAAAGCACTTACAAAGCCAAAGTCATGTACATGCATAACAAGGTGAATTTAGAGTCTAGTTTATATGTCTGGCCCTGACATCAGATGCTGCCCTAATGCTTTATCCTTACATTATTTTTAAATATGTGAACATATTGCGATATATTCTTTTTTATGTAAATTTTTTCGTTTATATATGACAGCAGAATGCATTACAATTCTTATTACATATATAGAGCACAATTTTTCATATCTCTGGTTGTATACATAGTATATTCACACCAATTCATGTCTTCATGCCTGCACTTTGGATAATAATGATCATCACATTCCACCATCATTAATTACCCCATTCCTCCTCCCTTCCCTTCCAACCCCTGTGCCTTATCTAGAGTTTTTCTATTCCTCCCACGCTTCCTCTCCCTGTCCCACTATGGATCAGCCTCCTTATATCAAAGAAAACATTCAGCGTTTGGTTTTTTGGGATTAGCTAACTTCACTTAGCATTATCTTCTTTAACTCCATCCATTTACCTGCAAATGCCATGATTTTATTCTCTTTGATTGATGAGTAATATTCCATTGTGTATATATGTCACATTTTTTAATCCATTTATCTACTGAGGGGCATGTATTTGGCTCCGCAGTTTAGCTATTGTGAATTGTGCTGCTATAAACATTGATGTGGCTGTGTCCCTATAGTATGCTGTTTTTAAATCCTTTGGGTATAGACCGAGGAGAGAGACAGTTGGGTCAAATGGTGGTTTCATTCCCAGTTTTCCAAGAAATCTCCATACTGCCTTCCATATTGGCTGCACCAATTTGCAGTCCCACCAAAAATGTATGAGTGTACTTTTTCCCCACATCCTTACCAACACTTATTGTTGTTTGTATGCATTCTGACTAAAGTGAGATGAAATCTTAGAGTGGTTTTGATTTGCATTTCTCTAATTGCTAGTGAAGATGAACATTTTTTCATATGTTTGTTGACCGATTGTATATCATCTTCTGAGAAGTATCTGTTCAGGTTCTTAGCCCATTTGTTGATTGGGTTATTTGGGTTTTTTTTTTTTTTTTGATGTTTAGCTTTTTGAGTTTTTTATATACTCTAGTGATTAGTGCTCTATCTGATGCGTGAGGGATAAAGATTTGCTCCCAAGATGTAGGCTCTCCATTCACCTCACTGATTGTTTCTTTTGCTGAAAAGAAGCTTTTGAATTTGAGTCCATCTCATTTATTGATTCTTGATTTTAATTCTTGTGCCACAGGAGTCTTATTAAGGAACTTGGGGCCTAATCCCACATGATGGAGATTAAGGCCTACTTTTTCTTCTATTAGACTCAGGATCTCTGGTTGTATTCCTAAGTCCTTGATCCATTTTGAGTTGAGTTTTGTGCATGTGAGAGATAGGGGTTTAATTTAGTTTTGTTGCATATGGATTTCCAGTTTTCCCAGCACCATTTGTTGAAGAGGCTATCTTTTCTCCAATGCATGTTTTTGGCACCTTTGTCTAATATAAGATAATTGTAGTTTTTTGGGTTAGTCTCTGTGTCCTCTTTTCTGTACCATTGGCCTACCAGTCTGTTTTGGTACCAATACCATGTTGTTTTGATACTATTGCTCTGTAGTATAGTTTAGGGTCTGGTATAGTGATGCCACCTGCTTCACTCTTCCTGCTAAGGATTGCTTTAGCTATTCTGGGTCTCTTATTTTTCCAGATGAATTTCATGATTGCTTTTTTCTATTTCTAAGAGGAATGTCATTGGAATTTTTATCAGAATTGCATTAAATCTGTATAGTGCTTTTGGAAGTATGGTCATTTTGATGATATTAATTCTGCCTATCCAAGAGCAAGGTAGATCTTTCCATCTTCTAAGGTCTTTTTTGATGTTTTTTCTTTAGGGTTCTGTAATTTTCATTATATAGATCTTTCATCTCTTTCGTTAAGTTGATTCCCGAGTATTTTATTGTATTTGGGGCTATTGAGAATGGGATGGTTTTCCTCATTTCCCTTTCTGAGGATTTGTCACTGATATACAGAAATGCCTTTGATTTGTGGGTGTTGATTTTTATATCCTGCTACTTTGCTTAATTCATTTGCTAGTTCTAGGTGAAACTTTTAGGGTCTTCCAGGTATAGAATCATATCATCGGCAAATAGTACCAATTTGAGTTCTTCTTTTCCTATATGTTTCCCTTTAATTTCTTTCGTCTGTCTAATTGCTCTGGCCAGTGTTTCAAGAACTATGTTAAATAGAGGTGATGAAAGAGGACATCTCTGTCTTGTTCCAGTTTTTAGAGGGAAGGCCTTCAATTTTTCTCCATTTAGAATGATGTTGGCCTGGGGCTTAGCATAGATAGCCTTTACGATGTTGAGATATGTTCCTGTTATCCCTAGTTTTTCTAGTGTTTTGAACATAAAGGGTGCTGTATTTTGTCAAATGCTTTTTCTGCATCTATTGGGATGATCATATGATTCTTATCTTTAAGTCTATTGATATGAGGAATTACATTTATTGATTTCTGTTTGTTGAACCAACCTTGAATCCCTGGGATGAATCCCACTTGATCGTGGTGCACAATCTTTTTGATATGTTTTTGTATTCGATTTGCCAGAATTTTATTGAGAATTTTTGCATCTATGTTCATTAGAGATATTGGTCTAAAATTTTCTTTCTTTCTTTCTTTTTTTTTTATGTGTCTTTGCCTGGTTTTGGATTCAGAGTGATGCTGGCCTCATAGAATGAGTTTGGAAGTGCTGCCTCTTTTTCTATTTCCTGAAATAAATTGAAGAGTATTGGTATTAGGTCTTCTTTAAATGTCTTGTAGAACTTGGCTGTGTATCCATCCAGTCCTGGGCTTTTCTTGGTTGGAAGACTTTTGATGGCATCTGTTATTTTGTCACTTGAAATTGATCTGTTTAAGTTGTGTATATCATCCTAATTCAATCTGGGCAAATTATATGACTCTAGAAATTTGTCAATACCTTCAATATTTTCTATTTTATGGGACTACAAATTTTCAAAATAATTTCTAATGTTGTGATATTTCCTTTTCATCACATATGCTAGAGATTTGAGTTTTCTCCTTCTCTTCATTAGCATGACTAAGGGTCTGTCAATTTTATTTATTTTTTTCAAAGAACTTTTTGTTTTGTCCATTTTTTTCAATTCTTTCTTTTGTTCCAATTTCATTGATTTAAGCTCTGATTTTAAATTATTTCCTGTCTTCTGCTGCTTTGGGTGTTGATTTGTTCTTCTTTTTCTAGGGATTTGAGATGTAATGTTAAGTCATTTATTTGTTAACTTTTTCTTCTTTTAAGGAATTAGCTGCATGCAATGAACTTTCCTTTTAGAACTGTTTTCATAGTGTCCCAGAGATTTTGATATGTTGTATCTGTGTTCTCATTTTCCTCTAAAAACTTTTTAATCTCTTCCTTGGTGTCTTCTGTAACCCATTATTCATTCAGTAACATACTATTTACTCTCCAGGTGTTGGAGTGGATTTTATTTCTTATTTTATCATTGATTTCTAATTTCATTCCATTATTATCTGATAGAATGCAGGCTAGTATCTTTACATTTTTATATTTGCTAAAAGTTGCTTTGTGGCATAGTATATGGTCTGAGAAGAAAGTATATTTTCTAATTGAAGGATGGAATAGTCTATATATATTAGTTAAGTCTGTTATTGATTTTATTATTGAGTTCTGTATTTTTTTTTCAGCTTTTGTTTAAAAGATCTATCTAGTGATGAAAGAGGTGTGTTAAAGTCACCCAAAATTATTGTGTTGTGGTCTATTTGACTTGAACTTGAGTTTGTTTAATGAACATAGATGCTCCATTGTTTGGGGCATATATATTTATAATTGTGAAGTCTTTTTGTGTATGGTTCCCTTGAGCAGTATGTAGTATCTTTCTTTATCCTTTTTGATTGACTTTAGTTTAAAGTCTACTTTATTTGATATGAGGATGGAAACCCTGGTTTGCTTCTGAAGTCCATGTGTGGTATGATTTTTCCCAACCCTTCACCTTCAGTCTGTGGATGTCTTTTTCTATGAGATGAGTCTCTTGTAGCATATTGTTGGGTCTTTTTTTAATCCAATCTGCTAGTCTATGTCTTTTGATTGGTGAGTTTAGGCCATTAACATTCAGGGTTATTATTGATACTTGATTTGTATTCCCAGCCACTTTTGTTTATTTTTTGTGTTTAATGTGACTTGATTTCTCCTCTGATTAGATTTTCCTTTAGTGTGATCCTTCCCTCTGCTGATTTTCATTATTGTTTTTCATTTCCTCTTCTTGGAATATTTTGCCGAGGATGTTCTGTATTGCAGGCTTTCTCATTGTAATTCTTTTAACTTTATTTATCATGGAAGGTTTTTATTTCATCATCAAATCTAAACTTATTTTTGCTGGATATAAGATTCTTGGTTGGCATCCATTTTCTTTCAAAGCTTGGTTTTTGTTGTTCCACGATCTCCTGGCTTTGAGGGTCTGAATTGAAAAATCTGCTGAGATACGTATTGGTCTCCCCCTATATGTGATCTGATTCA
This sequence comes from Marmota marmota marmota, assembly GCF_001458135.2. NCBI lineage: Eukaryota > Metazoa > Chordata > Mammalia > Rodentia > Sciuridae > Marmota > Marmota marmota. Next base: position 6,489,272 of record NW_025999983.1, read on the forward strand.
TCTCTCTTGCAGTTTTTAAGATTCTATCCTTATTCTCTATGCTAGACATTTTCATTATAATGTGCCTTGGTATAGATCTGTTGTAATTTTGTACATTTGATATCTGGTAAGCCTCTTGTATTTGGTTTTCCAATTCGTTCTCCATGTTTGGGAAATTTTCTGATACTATCTCATTGAGGAGATTGTATATTCCCTTGGTTTGAAACTCTGTGCCTTCCTCTACCTCAATAACTCTTAGATTTGGTCTTTTGATGCTGTCCCCTAATTCTTGGATGTTCTCTTCATGGTTTCTTACTATCTTCACTATGTGATCAACTTTATTTTCCAGGTTGTATACTTTGTCTTCATTATCTGACGTTCTTTCTTCCAAGTGATCTAGTCTGGGGTTATGCTTTCTATTGAGTTTTTAATTTGATTTATTGGATCCTTCATTTCAAGGATTTCTGACTTTTTTTTTCAGAGTCTCTATCTCTCTCTTGAAGTAATCTTTTGCTACCTGTATTTGCTCTCTTATCTCTTTGTTGGAGTGATCAATTTTTGCCTGTATTTGCTCATTTAGGTCATTCTTTAATTCACAGATCATTTTAACTATGAACCTTCTGAACTCCTTCTCTGACATTTCATCAACTTCGCTGTCCATGGGTTCTGTTATTACAGTGTCCTGGTTTGTTTGGGGCACTTTCCTCCCTTGTTTTTTCACGTTGTCTATGTGTCTTCCTTTCTTGCAGTGTGGATCTGAGATATTACAGTTTCTTCCCTATATTCTTCTAGCACATGTGCAGATTGTCTGTACCTTGATGTAGGTCTTCCAGACCCTGGCGATGTCCCCCAATAGAGGCAACTGCAGCCTGGCTCTGGGACCTGAGTAAGTGGTATATGGGCCCCTGAGCTTGACCTCCCATGGTAGTCTGCTGGTAGGAAGGGGCAGTCCTGCGCCATAGGCTAGGCTCTGGTATTGTCTGCCCCACCAGGGGAAGGGTGAACCAGGCCACCTGAGATCCTGGATTGCCGCAGTCTGGCTGGGCACAATCAGAAGCCACTTGTCAAAAGAAACTAACTTTATTTTTAGAACCACACACGCCAAACAAAACAGCCTCTCAGGAAAAACCCTCAGAGCCTCAACTGCCACCACCGGCTTTCCACAAGCCTCTCTCTCCCACACAAGCTTCTCTCCACCTCCCACAATCCTCCTGCTCTTGAGGCCGATTGGCTGGTCACATGGGCGGAGCCAAAAAAGTCCCCCAATGAGCAGCTCCGTGGTCTGAAAGGGCAGGGAAACAGCCCAATGAGCATCACCGCAGAGGAGCCAATTAGCTAGATGTTGCTGGGGCCGCTGTGAGCTAATCATCAGCCGGCAGCTGGAAGTTTGCTGGGGCCCCTTCGGCTGTGGCTCTCAACACTGGATCCCGGGTGGGCTGTTGTGAGCCATCTGGGCTAGATCTCGGCTCTCGTGATAGTACACTGGTCAGAAGGGGTGTTCCTGCACCAGAGGCTAGGCTCTGGCGAGTGTCTGCCCCACCAGGAAAAGGGTGGACCCTGCTCGCTGTGCGCCAGGGTCCACCCTTTTCCTGGTGGGGCAGACACCCTGCAGAGGCCAGTATGAGTGGATCTGTGACGTATTCTTATACCAGCACTATCCGTGTTTGCCTGGGTATAGCAATGACACAGGATGGACATGAGGTCATGGGGCAATAACAGAACCAGCGGGTGAAGAATGGTGGCACTGGGTAAGCCAGATCGACAGCCATTTGGCAGAACAGGGTAGGTAGCACCATGACAAGGGTGCCAGCTAAGTAGATGGCCCAGAGTCTGCTGAGGTCAAGAGGGGCCAGGGCAAAGGCCAGGCATGTGGCTGAGGAAACAATCAGCAGGATGCACTTGCCAAGAGAGGCTTCATACTCTTACCTGCCCTGGGTCCCCAGAGTCCTGTCTCCTTCCCTCCAGGCCACCGCTGCCTCAACAAGGAGATGCCCAACAAGTATCTGAGGGAGCCATTGTCTCCCCGCATCACTCCCTTTGCAGGGAGCACCCACAGAACCCACCATTTGAGACTCCTACAGTAGAACAGCATGGAACATCTGCAGGTTCCCAGGCCTAGGCTGGGGATGAGGCTCCATGTCAGCAGTGGTCTGTGCTGAGAGCAAATAACTGGGGGGGGGGGGGCC
>NW_025999983.1:6492644-6521598 GCF_001458135.2 Marmota marmota marmota
GGGGGGGGGGGGGCATTTAAAAATAGCCTGGTGTGCGTTCAGCCAGAGTGGATGCAGGGATGGGACAACCACTTAGTTAGGGCAAATTGATCCTAAGAATGCAGCTACTCCAAGGTCTGAGCAGCATGTGGCGCAACCTGGGTCTTCAACAGGGTGACAGGAAGCTCTTCAGCCTGTTCTGGGGACTTCATCGTAATGGAAGGTGCCTGGTTGAATGCCTGTGAAAGATGTACTGCAAGACATGAGTAGTAGATTTGGACCCACTACTATGACCACTGACAGAGGAGAATTGCTCGGACTTAGCCATTTTGGCTAATTAAAATGAAGAATGATGATTGCTATTTGTCATGTGGGAAAATGTAAAGATCCATGCAATAAAACCATGGCATAACTAAGAATGTAGCTGAAACTATGTTTTTGTGGAGTTTTTGGCACCCATCATAGAAAATGTTATTTGTCCTTTAAATTGGATTTTTTGTTTTGTTTTGTTTTCTGTATCTCTTCTCTTTCAAATGACCTCACACCAGTGCAGAAACCCTTAACTATCTGAGCTACATAAAGGCCTTGATGAATCTAAGTGACAGTAATTTAGAGTGCATACAAAAATATTGGGTTTTGTTTTTATTCTAAGAATATGAAATATGCTTTCCAGTAATGAATGCAATTATTCTCACACCAAGACAAATAAAAGAAACAACATACATGGCTCTAAAGTAACAACAGAAATCACTAGAATAAATTTAGATTCCAAAAAATCAGAAAATACCATTAAGTACATGTAATAACATGCAGGCGTCTCTGTCTTGTGCCTCGTCCTACCTTATTCAATAGCCCCTCCCTCCACCTCATCTTTAAGCCCCCTTCAGAACTGTGACTTGTAGTTATTTAATAGTTTTTTAGGATATTACTTATGTCCCAATCTTTGTGTGCCTGAATATATCCCGAGGTGGTCCAGCTTAAAGAACGCATTTTAAGGCCAAGTGCAGAGTGCAAGTGTGGACACAGGACCACCAGGGGGCCTCTCACTGCTGACCCAGGGGCCCTGGGCACCCAGGCCTTCTCTGGGACCTGTGTGGATCTGGCGGGCCTCTGTGGTTGGATCCACTCCAGGATCATAACCCCACCAGCCCTCTTCTCCTCTGTGCTAACTAGCCATTGACATGCTCATTTGGATTCATAATCTGTGGTGAAACACATTTAAAAGGAACAGAGGGCCACACTTACCTCTGCGAGCCCTTCACCCCAGCCGTCAGTGACGTGTTGAACATTCAAATCAAGTTTGTAACCCGAGGTATGCAGGGTGGTGGTGGAAATCCCCACCCTCTAGAAATGTGTGATCAAAGCCACTCAAAATGTAGGTCCATAGCTCAGGAGAAGCTGGGTGAAATGCAAAGGGGAGGCAGAATACCAAGAAGATACACTCTGGGAACAATTTTTTCAAGACTTTAAAATTGTTCTGACATCTAACAACACAGAAATAAGAAAGAACGTTGCATTTAAATGTTTTGCTGCTGCATTTTCTACCTGGTCTTTCATAGACTCTGTGTCAGCTCTCCCAAATGATCCCAGAAAATCTATCACAGCTCAGCTTTGATTAGATCTACACCACCAGTGGGCAGTCACGGTGTCACAGAAAGGGGGACTGAAGGAAGGAATTTATGGGGCCTGGCCATCTGGCTCCAATAGTAACTGCAGATCTTTCAAGGTGGAGAGCAGATAACTGATTGGAGTTGGGTAAATTCGGGACATAACCATCGGTGCTGGTGGACAGTGGGAGACAAGGTCCTTGGAGGAAACCTTGATAAGGTCACTTGTCTGATGCATGAACTAGGGCTCAGGTGAGCCACCTTTTGTCCTGCCAAGAGAGATGGCTACACAGATGAGCAAACTGTCTGGTTAAATTACTTGCAGGAATTTCTTGAAGCAGGCAGTGAATTTATTTATTGCTTTACAAGCTTATCTTCCAGGGCAGGATTTTTCTGGAACAAATAATTAGGTCTCAGTGGTCTCAGTTTTCAGCCACAATAGTTAAACCATTTGGATGCGGGTGCTTTCATTTCATAGCTGCCTGGTCTCACCAGACCCTCGGAGTCTCGCCCTCCAGGTCTTTGATTCCACTCTGCCTTTCTTCCTTTCTCGTTTTTTCTTTCTCTTCTTTCTTTTCCTTCCTCCTTCCCTCCCTCCCTCCCTCCCTCTCCCTCTCTCCCTCCCTCTCTCCTTCTCCCTCCCTCCTTCCTGATTGCTGTCTGCTCACTTGGCTCTTTCTTCATTTAGGTGGGTTATTGATGGGTTTGCTTTCTCTTCGACAAGCTATAGGAAGGCAGATTTCCTGCCTGATTTGTTTTTGCCTTCTCTATCACCCCTGGCTTTATGCAGAGTACACTTACACTGAAAGTTGTTTGATAAAGAATAAAATAATATTTAGTTGAAATTCACCTCCTGCCAAAACCAATATTTGCTATTTGTGAAATGAAAATTTTGTGATTTTTCCTTCTTAGTAATAAGACTGATTCCTTTGCAGTGGGTCCCACTGGAAAATAGGCATCTCATAACCACTGGGAGGAGATGCAGCAGGGACACTGGATTAATGTAGCAGCTACAAAAACAAACAACACACACACACACACACATGCACACACACACACAGTATTGATCTGCATGAATTCTGGCCTAAATTATGAAATCACCAATGTGTGGGCTTGATCTACCTTATTTTGAACTCCTTGGAGGTTTGTGTACGCCTTGCATAGAAACTGCTTCATCTACAAGTGAGAAATTGAATGAATATTTCATGGTTTCTTTCAGTGTGTTCTGAAACCTCCAAAATCTACAAATTTTCATGCCGTCTTACTCAGATAAGCTATGCTTGCTAATATAGTGGTTAAATTAGAAGTTGTTCCTTTTTCAGACTACGTGCTCATATATTTTCATAATTAAAAATAAACCCAGAACTATGATTTATAGAATTCTTCTTTTCAGGGTCATCTTTAGATTTGCCCTTGATTATGAAATTATGAACATTAAAGCTTAACACACCTTATTTTGAACCTCTGTTTTTTTTTTCTTTTGTAATAAGAATGTAGAATTTTTTATTAAGAGAGGTTACCAACATCCACTAACATGTAGAAAATAACATAACAAACACCTATGTTCACACTATTCTGGGGTTTTTTTGACAATTCTCAGGTTAATTGATCTTTATCTGCTTCTGTTCCATTCTCTTTAAAATGAGGATAATAACAGTCCTTACCTTATATGGTTATGGTATGGATTGCATGAGCTATGTGTGAGGCCCCAAGAAGAGTGTCTTGTCCCCAGAAAATGCTGTGGAGTGTTACTTTTTATTCTCACACTTACTGTAATACACCTGAAAGACAGGAAGCTTCCATGACCCTCCTCCACCTCTCCTTCCCCTGAGTGTGAAGAACTCCTGGATGATGCTTATCATTCATGCACATTACTCTGTACTCTTAGTACCTGTGCAGTATCCGTATTATCCAGACTCCTGAACTTTATATATGACATTGCACTCTAAACCATCACAGCGTTTTGCCCCACTTGGTTTTGATAGTTATCCGTTTAAATATATTTTACCCTCATCCTATTAACTCTCTTCCTAAAAAGTCTTTGCCTAATTGTCATGTTCTCAATAAAAAACCTTTCAAACCCCCTCTCCTCCCCCCTTCCCCTCCCTCGTACAGGGGTCTATTTTCTTTCTTTCCATGTGATGTTCATCATCTTCTAAAATGTTACATCATCATGTACATATTTACTGGGTCATTTTTATTACTGTTTTCCTCTTTAGAATGCAAACTCCATGAGGGATGTTATGGTTTGGATCTGAAATGGCCCCAAAGTCTCATGCGTGCAGGACTTGGTCCTCGATGCAGAGGTAGAGATTTTAGGAAATGATGGGATCGAGAAGGCTCTGACTTCACCAGTGGATGAATCCATCTGCTGATTCCTACTCTGAATGGACTCTAGGAGGTGGTAGAAACTGTAGGCTGGTAGGCAGGACTGGAGGAAGTAGGCCACCAGAGGCACTTGCTTGGGACTGACTTACCCCTGGTCCCTCCCTGCACCTCCCCTCCTTCCTGGCTGACAGGAGCCAACAGCTCTCTCCTTCATGCCCTTCTGCCGTGATGTTCTGTCAGGATGTTTGCCTCTAGCACAGAGCAACAGAGTCAGCCGACCAAGGACCGAAACCATGAGCCAAAATAAATCTTTTCTCCCCAAAGTTGTTCTTTCCATCATTATGGTCATGGCAACAAAAAACTGACCAACACAGGAGTTTTGACTATTTTCATTTTTTTCCCACAAACATGATCCAAGTGCCCCAACTGCCTCACCAGAGTAGATAGTCAATAGAACCTTGTTAAATGATCCTGTCTCTTCTTCTATTGGTGGTCATCTTGAGTGTTTTCTGTTTCTTGTTGCTATTATCACAAAAAAAAAAAATTGCTGTAGGAATCTCATGCATATCTCCTGCTATGACTGAGTTTCTCCCTACAAGTTAACCATCCTATTAACTCTCTTCTGTTTTGACAATTCTGTTTAACTGTTTCAGGATGTCTTGGGACTCATCAAATGTTGGCTATTGAAAAGGAAGAAGTAAATATTCTTTTGCAGACATAGATCAAAACCTATCACCATAGAGAAATATTAAGTTTGGCTTTATTTATCAAAGTGATAATGCTTTGAATTTCATTATGTGAAAGTCCTACTGCTGATTTTGAATGCAGTTCTTGGCCAAGATATCTTAGTGAATTTTCTTCTGATTCTATCAACTCCTGGCTCTTGAAATAATTCAGAAATGGCCCCTTCAGAAAAGTGCACAGAGACCCTAATCAACCTGGCGTGGCTGCGGTGAAGAGGAGCCAATCAATCCCACTTACTGTGCTGGTCTGACCCGGATCAGCCTGTGGATGTGCCCATCCCTGTGATTCAGGGTCGTCCTTCAGGTTTCTGCCTTGTCTTTCATCACACTGAATCATCACTTGTTTCGTTAGCTGGGTCCCTTTTCAAAGTTGTACCTAAGGGAAAAATAGAAGGTAACTGTCATTGCCAGCCCACGTTAGGGATTCTAAGCTGTAGTCTGTAGAGAAATTAATCCTCAAAGCGCTTCACACCAAACAGCAGCAATCTGCAAATTGCAGATTATTTGTGTCCTGTGGCCAGTGCCAAGAGAACATCAGAGAGCTGAAATCCACTTCAATTTTTATCCCAAGCCTGGGTGCTCACGGTTTTCCATTGAACCCAAAGGATATCACAATTGCCCCTGTGATGATTTGCAAGGAAATTAAACAAAAAAAGATAGGGATTGAAGACTCTTGTGGTTTTTAATGCTTTTCCAAGGAATATATTTTGCAAATGAGTTTCCCCCACTTTATAGCATGATTATTGAGGAAATTCAGCAAAAGCTTTCTGAAAAAGTTGTAGTTCAATTAATCCCTCAAAGTTATGTGTTTATTCATTTTCAGGTTTGGGAGTTTACTTTTTAAATAGCCATCAGAGACTTAGTGGAAATGATCCAGAGTTCATGATGTATTTTCATCGAGGAGATTCCCAACTGGAGATTTTATGGTTTAAGAACAGAATGAAAGTGAATGTTGATTACAGCTACTAATTGAAACAAAAGGCCCAGCTTCAAAATCATCCTTTAAAAATAAGATTCAAGGCTATTTTCATAGTTTTTTAATAAATGAGCTTGCCATTTTTAACACCATGAAATTTACTTTCATTTACAACAAGCTCAGATTCAAAAAGCACATGCAGGAGATGGCCCAGGAGTTTAATAAAGGGGAAAAAACCAGCCGAGCACAAACCTGTAGTTGTGGTCCAGGCTCATGGACGGCAGGATGAAATCCCAGTTCAAATCACCACAGGCAACAAAGTGGGCTCTAAATGTGGGTCCAGAGAAATAGAGAAGAAACTGAGAGGACAAGGCCTGCCGGAACCAGGGGTGGTATCAGCATATGAAGAGCCACCTGGATGCTGAGTCCCTGCCAAGGGAACATGACACACCTTACAAAGGACACCCAGGAACCCTGAGGAGGAGCCTGTGTTTAAGAAAAGTGTCAACAGAAGTGGAACACAGGCACATTTTAGGTGCTAAATAAACACTTTAAATACTGTGCAGAATCTCAGAGTCCTGCCAGGAATCTTGGAGATACCAGAGAGAACCAGGAGTTCAACGCCCTGGAGACGTGGTTTGTGGGGCATTTTTAAACTCTTCCAACTCAAGAAATATTGGCCCTAAAAAGCAGTGAGTTTGATATGGGTTTTGGCCATCACCCCCAACACACACACGCACAGTATGAGTGAACATAAAGGCATATGTAATCCTATGAGCCAACTTGGATTCACTGGCACTGTATGAGGAGGAACTCATCTGTGGAGAAGGTGATGTGACCATCAGGGAGACTTCTTGACATTAAAATCATAACAGGACCTGGGAGTGCAAGGGTTGGGGGACAGCTGGGGACAGACTGGTGCACACAGAGAGGTTCTGTTGAAGCAGTCACTGGCTATGGAGGGGGGAAGTAGAGAAGGAGCAATGGGCTGAGGTATTAGAGTGGGGAGGTAGGTAGGTGACAAGTGTGGGGACGGGAGGGACCACAAGGCTCACTCCATCTTGAGTGGCAGAAGAGCACCCACCTCAGGTGACGATAAACCCTCTGCCTTGGTGAGATTCTGCCTTCTCAAAACTAAGGGAACCAGGTGTCGCCAGTAATTTCCACCTTCAGACAGTGTGCAGCCCTGAGGCACTGTCACCTGGGTGACCCTGCATTCACTGTAATATCACATGGCGGTCACACACACACACACACACACACACACACACACACACACAGGTTTTGCTCAGATACTGATGGGGTTTTCCAACATGGCAAGGTCAACACAGTGCACTAAGCCATGATGCAAAACTGACGTAACCTCCCCACATAAATGACACACAGATAGAAGATTCCAGAACAAACAAACTCACCCTGTGAAAAACTCCAAGCGCCTCCCTCTTTTGGGACGGCTGTTCGCATGTCCTGGAGCATACCTTCTCTTCACTGAGCTAACCTCATGCTTAGTCACTGTCCCCAACGGAAATCCTTCTTTTGAGAATCCAAGAACGGAGAAATAAATCACCCGATTACAAAGGCAGAGCCCAGACTTAGATGACAGGGAGAGGAAGGAATGGGCCACAAAGAGGACAGTGCGGGGTGGGCGAGAGTGGGAGGTGATTCTCCCAGCTTAAAGGACAACAGGTCCAACTGGGGTTGAGATTCCACAGTCAAGAAGAGAAGGAGACCACCAAGGCCACTGGGAGGCGAGAAGTGCTTAACTAGGTGAGCGGGGCCTCCACACCCCCCTGTCTTCACCCTCACCTCTCCCCCGGGAGCCCACTAGACCAAGCCCTTCCTGAGTCCCTGGCTCCATGGGACATGAGAACTCCTGCAGAGACAGTCCCGAGACCCTCAACTGCTCTGTCTTCCTGAGGGCAGTGGCCAGCGCTGCACCACCTGGGTGTATGAGCGGCCTGGCAGAGGGAGCAAGCCATTGTGCAGGAAGGAGGGAGGGACGGCTCTGGGGTGGCCATGCTAAGCAGGAGCCCAAGGATCCTACAGCATCACCTTCCAGATCTTGCACAGCAAAGTTGTCAAAAAATGTGAAGCATCTTTTTTCTTTTAACAATTTGTTTAGTTTACGACTTTTAAATGCTCAACTTTTAAATACTTTAAAATAAAAAAAGCTCTTTGCTGCTGCTTAATTGCCTTTAACTCAGAACTATCTGTCAAGGGGGCTTACTCCAGGTGGCTCACCCTGGCCCTCACTGCTGGTGACCTGTGAGGGAGGAGATAGAAGCCTTGCTCAACCCTCATCAGGTCATTGGGACAGTTCCCTGTAGCAAAAGACAGATTAATAAGAAAAAGAAAAAAAAAGCAAGCAAGCTTATTGTCACATGCAGTGCATGTTACACAGGAGAACCTTCAATGAGAGATGACTCAGCTGTGACTCGAACTCTGGCTTATATGGCATCTTCAACAAAGAATAAACTTTAGAGAAGTGACAAGATCAGAGAAAGCAATTTTAAGCATTTTGAGATGGGGAAACTGTGGGGAGGTAAATATATGGGAAGAAACTAACGTTTGTAGATTTCTCTGGGTCCATATCTGAGCTGACGAGAGTTCTCTACAGAGAGGAAAATCGTATCTCATATTTAGGTAGAATATGGGGGAAGGATAAAAATGGTGTTCTCTGTGGCTTCTTAAGTGCCTTGGCTCAAAAATACTTGTCCAGAGGCGTACTCAGGTTGGCTCCTTCTGGTTCCCTTGCTGCACGTCCACTGGGCCCGAGGACCAGGGGGCTGCACTAAGGGTCCGCCTACCCACGGCTTCAGAATCAAACAGCACCACAGAACTTCTGCCTGCTGGGTGGGCGGAAACCAACTGCGGGAGGTTAGAATGAGGACAGAAAGTAGCCAAGAAAAGAACCCTCATCTAGCAAGTCTGCCCGTTAAGAGGAAGAGAAATGTCTCTCCACGCCCTGCCTTCACCTCAGAAACCAAGCACCCAGGATTGCAGGCTTTGCCTGTCTCGGTCATCTCAGGTGCCCCAGCCTGTGGTCAAGCATCTGACACCAAATACATGGACAAACACAGCTGCCACGAATAAACAGGAGTCTTCGGGCCACCGCCTTCCAACAGGGAAGTCACCACCTGGAGCAGGGGAGGGGACGCACAGCTGGGTGCTGCCCAAGGTCTGCACCTATTTTACAGATTACTTCAGGAAATTAAGTATCTGTCTCAGGGGAGGGAGACTTCATGAGGGCTCCTCAGAAGGACTGGATGTGTCCTGACCACTCCTGACCTAGAGCTGCTCTCTAGAACAACTTCCAACAGGCGCACTTCCTTATTGGCCTGGAAAGCCTCAGGAGATCCTGGGCCTTGTCCCGGGGCATGGGGCAGAGTGTAGCGCAGCTGTGGACACGTTACTTCTAGAAAGGCGACCGTAGGTCAGGTTGCTGGAGCTGATGTTTCTTCTAAGCCAAGCACTGTCATTCTTCAGTACATGACTACATATTACCCTAATCTGCCTTGAATCACTATGGAAATTAAATGCCAGGAAGTCCATAAGATTCAGAAATTGGATCTGATTGTCACTATTATAAACAAAATCTTCAGATTGCTCTTGGGTGTTGTGTGGCTGTATTAGAAGTATTGTGACGTTTCAACAATGGTCTGAGTGATTGCCCATCACAGTAGCTCCAGTCTGAACTAGCTCAGGTCTAGCCTCAATCCTCTATTGTTAAGAGTCCTACCCTTGGGAAACCTTATTTTGACATGGCCCATAGCAAAAGGGAACTTAAAAAAAAAAGAAAAGAAAAGAAAAAGAAGCTGTGCTTGCTTGAATAGTGGTACACCGATATTTTGTCTCTAAAAATGAAACCTCATACTTAAAATATAAAGTGGCCATTCTGGGATTTTAACACATTGACTGATAGGACAAATAGGCTTTTTATTTCATGGTTCTTCTACTAATTCTAGCACAGATTTGTCAGGTATACAAAATATTTATTTTTTGAAATTCTTACTTGTGAGAATTAGAGGCAGTGACGTTTTTCTTCTTTATTTAATCATTCTGCAAATGTTTACTGAGTACCGATGCCGTGCTGATTCCCACTGTGGACCTTAGGAGTAGCTGAGGTACAAACTGATTCAGAAACAATGGTGGAAATGGCTCAGCATCTAACCTTTACTTCTTGTTGTTTTTTATTTATTTTTTATCCTCATAGGACAACCTCTCTTTTAATTGGTGTATTTAAACTGTTTGGTTCCTTTAGTAATTTTTATTTTTAACAAAGCCCACTTAGTTTAACATTAAGTGAACACTAGTATTTCAAGTCTAGTGTTCGAATCTTATACCAGAATATTCTGTTCCTCCTCCTCATCCCCCTAACCGGGCTGTCACCCATCTGCCCACTCATGCCCTCTAATCACCCAACACAATGTTAATACTTTAAAGAGCCCTTTCAACTTCATTAAGAATAAGAAAAATAAGAGATCTTTCACTCCGAGTCCTTCTCCGTTGCTCTTTCTTTATTCCATGTAGATCCAGATTTCTGACCTGTATGATTTTCCTTCTACCTAAAGAAACTCTTTCAACATTTTTTGCCAAAAAGGTCAATAAAAAATTTCTCAAACTGAAATGTGAAGGGGAAAAAAAAGGAAGTTCTGGTAACGAATTCCCCCCATTTTTGTCTAAGAAAGTTTGTATTTCTTCTTCACTTTTGAAAGATGATTTTGCTGGACATAAAATTCTAGGTTTTGAATATTTTTCTTTTAATACTTTAAATACTTTCTTCCGGTCACTGCTTCTTTCCATAGTTCATAATGAGAGGTCCTCTGTAATTCTTATTATTGTTTCTTTAGGGGTAAACTGGCTCGTCCCTCCAACTTCTTTCAAGATTTTCTTTTTTTACTAGTCTTCAGCAGTTTGACTCTGACATATTCAGGTGTTTGGGGGAGATTTGTCCTGTTAATGTTCTCTAAGTTTCTTCGACCTATAATTTAGTATCTGTCACTAACATTGGGAACATTATTGTTTCAAATATTTCTTCTGTTCCGTTCTTTATTCTCTTTGTGGTATTTGAATTGTAGGTATGCTACACCTTTCAAGATTGTATGACAGATATTCTGTTTTATTTTTTTCTGTGCATTTCACTTTGAAGAGTTTCTTTTGACTTTTCTTCATTTCTGTTATGGGGGTTTTGATTTCTCTCATCTCCTTTTATTCCTTCTTTGAGTTTCGATCTCTGCTTGTCTTACTCCTCTCGGTTCTTCCCTGGTCCCTACTGTTCCCTTAGAGCTCCTAACATGTTTTAAAAGAGCTGTTTTAAATTCCCTGCCTGATAATTTCCAACATCCGTGCCACACCCACGTCAGGGTCTGATGCTTACTTGGCCTCATTAAAACAGCGTGTTCCCTGACTCTTGGCATGACTAGGAGGTAAGGCAAAGGAGCCTTTGATACAAAGCTCTGATCATGTGCCCAGGAACTGGGCTGCAGTGAGTGTTGGTTGAAGGTACAGAGGGTCAGCTCTTCTTGCTTTTGTCTCCTCTCTTGACCAGGGCTTCCTCCTCCTCCTCAGGGAGAGGGCCTGTCATTCTTGCCTTGGGTAGAATTCTCTGTGTTTTAGCAGAGTTCCACTGGTAAAGTGACAAGCTGTGCGTGGGGATGCTCTGTCATTTTCCGTCTGTCCCCTCCCAGAGCTCTCCAGTGGTAAACTCCTCCCTGTGCCAGCTCCCCTCTAGGGTCTCGGCCTCCCTCCCTGAAGCCCTGGCTCCTGCCCACTGACCTGCTGACGGCCCCCAGTTAAAGGATCCAGGCAGGCAGAAGGGCCTGGAGTCAGGGTGCTGCCCTCCTCCCCACCTCGGAGAGCAGACCTTTGTGGTGATGGGGGCTCCAGGCCTGTTTCACAGTCACTCCTCCCGTCCCTTGCCCGAGCCTTGAGAGAATCTTCAGAGCAACCTGGAGGTAAAGATCAGAAGATCCTGAGGTCCCTGGGCTCCGGAAGTTTCTCTCCCCTGGCCAGGCTGGGTGTGGACTCAAGCTCCAGGGACTAATGGGAATTAGTGGTCATAGTTGCTGCCAGTTTGTGGCTCCAGGCGGGCTGGGCTCGTGGGACTGGCTGAATTTGCCCTCTTTCCAGATTTAGGAAGGTGCTTTTCCCTGTGATGTTATCTCTTAAGTGGGTCCAAATAATAGTGGTTGTTCTTTAGTTTTCCAAGGTTATCTTCTGGTAAGGGTGGAGGTATGAATTCCAGGCTCTTTACATATCTGAGTTGAAAACAGAGACCCCGATCTTTATTTCCTAATACGATAGATAGTGTAGCAATTCTTCCAATAGCTCCTTCCCTTTTATTTTTTAGATATACATGACAATAGAGTATATTTGACATGTTTATACAAACATGGAGTATAACTAATTTTAATTAGGATCCCATTCCTGTGGTTGTACATGATATGAGTTTCATTGGTGGTGTATGCACATATGAACCTAGGAAAGTTACGTCTGATTCATTCTGTTGTCTTTCTATTCCTATCCCCTTCCTTTTATTTCCCTTTGGCTAATCCAGTGAAATTCTATTCTGCCCTCCCCACCCCTCTCTTGTGTGTTGGCATCTGAATATCAGAGACAATATTCAGCCTTTGGATCTAAGGAATTGGCTTATTTCACTTAGAATGATAGTCTCTAGACTCATCAATTCACTAGCAAAATTCATAAAGTCATTCTTGTTATGGCTGAGTAATATATCTATATATCTATATATCTATATATATATATAGATATATAGATATATATATATATATACACACACACACACATATATATATCTCACATTGTCTTTATCCATTCATCTGTTCAGGGGTACCTAGGTTAGTTCCATAGCTTAGCTATTGTGAATTGAGCTGCTATAAATATCGATGTGGCCCCGTCACTGTAGTATGCTGCTTTTAAGTCCTTTAGGTATATGCTGAGAAGTGGGATAACTGGGTCAAATAGTAGTTCTATTCCAAATTTTCTGAGGAATCTTCATACTGCTTTCCATAGTGGTTGCACGATTTTTAGTCCCACTAGCAATGCATGAGTGAGCCTTTCCCCCGCATCTTCACCAACAGTTATTGTTACTTGCATTCTTGATGGTTGCCATTGTGACTGGATGGAGATGGACTCTCACTGTAGTTTTAATTTGTATTTATCTAATTCTACAGAAGTTGAACATTTTTCTATATATTTGTTGACCATTCATATTTCCTCTTCTGTGAAGTGCCTGTTCAGTTTCTTTGCCAATTTATTGATTATGTTATTTGTTTGTTTGTTTGTTTGTTTGTTTGTTTGTTTTGGTGTTAAGCTTTTTGAGTTTTTTAAATATCCTAGAGATTAATGCTCTATCTGAGATGTAGGTGGCAAAGATTTTCTCCTGTTCTCTAGGCTCTCTCTTCATGTTCTTGATTATTTCCCTTGTCATGAAGATTTTTTGTTTGATACTGTCCCACTTATTAATTCTTGATTTTGTTTCTTGTAGTTTAGGAGTCTTTTTGAGGAATTTGGTTCCTAAGCCAACGTGATGGAGTTTTGGGCCTACATTTTCTTCCAGTGAGTGCGCGGTCTCTGGTCTAATGCTTAGGTCCTTGATCCACTTTGAGTGGAGTTTTGTGTAGGACGAGAGATAGGGGTTCAATTTCACTCTGCTACGTATTAATTTTCAGTTTTCCCATCACCATTTGTTGAAGAGGCTGTCTTTTTACAATGTATGTTTGTCTAGTGGAGGAAAAGAGGAGGTGGTTTCACCCACAGAGCAGCCAGGGAAGCCACCTCCTCTTTTCCTCCATCTTGAAAGCCCAGCTCCTTCCCTCTTAAATAAAGGAAATCTCTGAAGATAATTAGCAGTTATTAGATGTGGGAATATCTTTGGTAATAAGTTTTTGTTTTTTTTTTTTTTTTTGGCATTTCACGTTTACCCAGCATCTTCCTTTATTTTGCATGCACTCACAAAAGCTCTTTTGAAGCTGATATTGTGATTATTCCTGATAAAGGAATTGACATTAGAGTAACAGAATTTATCAACAGGGTACAATTAGCTGGTTAATGCACAACGTGAACTTAGACTGGTCCCAAGCTTGCTTTGGAAGATGTAAAATCCCCAATTTTAGGATTTCACTTCTGTAACCCATCCATCCAATTACTCTGCCTTGGTGACAGTGGCTGTAGGCTATTCTTTTGAGAAAATTGGATGAAAGAAGACGGTAAGAGATAGGTTGGTAACTCTGTGCCCAAAGCAGGATTTTTCCTGAATTTTAAGGCGGAAGATTTAAGTAGATACATAGTTTGAAGTGAACAGCTGGATTGCTGTGGAGGCGGAGGAACAGTGAGTTAGGCCACAAGAGCCGAGCGGGAATGGTCAGGGTGGGTGAGGAAGACCTGTTGGGAGAGAGCCACCCTCCTTGGTCTTGGAGACAGAGGAGAGATGCAGGCAAAGGAGAAAGTGACTGGGAAGGGATATCGTCACTGGCTCAGCGAGTCCTTTAGCACATGCAGGACGGGAATCAAACACTGCTAACAAAGAGAGGACTGGAAGCAACCATTGCATTATGGTCGCTTCCCCAAAAGAAGACTAGCAAGGGAGTCAAGGGGTGAAGAGCATATGTGTGTTTGGGGTCTGTAGCATGATCATAAGCTACGGGGCAACCTCTTATTGTGACTGTGTCTATTTGCACATGGTCAGAAATGTTTGCACATGGTTCAAAATGTGCACGACATTGTGTGAGGTCTCCCTCCTGGCCTATCTTTGAATGCAGGGCGGGGGGAGGAGGTTGTGGTCCAATCTGCTTCCACGGGCTTGATGTTTTCTTGTTGTTTATCATGAACAACACATGTGCTTGGGAGGCCTTGTTACCATTCATCTCAGTTATAAAGCCTGCAGTGTTTAACTGTCTCAGCTTCACCCCCAAACTCCTGCTCCTGCCATTTGTCTTAAGCGTGGAGCATGTAGTGGCTTTCTGTGAGCTCCCCCAACTTCTAACCCTGTACTCCTGCCTCAATGTGAAGTTCAGTGACCCCAGGGCAGGGGGGCACATCACATACAAATGTCTTTATACTTTGCACCTGGGAGAGGCCAGGGATAGGGCAGGATTGGGCAGAGAAAGAAGCTGGATGGCCAAGCAGGCCTAATGGAGCCTCAGGGAGCAGCAGGGAACTCTGGAGCAAAGGGGTGCCCAATAGTAGCCTGGTCTGGAACAGAAGAGCCCAGCCTTCACACCTTCACCTCCCTCTGTCAGCAGACCTGGGGTCCTGGGAGAGGCACCATCTCAAGCCAGGTGTCTCTGCAGCTGAGAGGACCAGCTCACAGGGGTCCCCAGAGGGCTGCCCCCTCCACCCCTGCAGCTCAGTCCCGGTCTCTCCTCGCCGGGCGTCTGGGCAGCCCATCTCCACACCCAGCACATAGCTTTCAGTTTCTGGCACTGAATTAAGTGTGGACTCAGCACATACAGGCTGATAGAGAAGAATGGCCTGGTGTGGAGGGGCCACTGCCTGGGGGTCCCATGGGGGTTCACCCCAAGTCTGTAGCAGCATCACCTTCAACAGGACACAACTTCAGAGCAAGGGCATGGATTTTTTTTTTTTTTGAGGGGATCAACTAGTCCTGTTTTGCAGCCCTGGCTGTGGAGCAGGAGGGAAGCCAGGTGCAGATAGTGGTGACAGGCAAGGCAGGTGCGGCAGAGTACAAGGGCTCATGGGTAATAAGTGCCATTGATGTCCTCCCATGTGGGGGTCTATGGGCAGAGAAGTGACAGGTCAGAAGAAGGTCACTTAACCAAACGACAAAGCACCCTCAAGACTGGAGGTCAGGGCATCTGCCAAGGCTCAGGCCCCAGGGACGAGAGGCTGGTGTTGTCCTGGGGACTGCATGGGCCACCATCCCTGAGCTAGGTAGGGATGTGACCACATGGCCATTGACTCACTAGTGGAGAGCCTGCCGTTTGGCTTTGTGTCCCTGTCAGGCACTGGCACTGGCACAGGTGGCTCCTAGTGGCTGGCAGAAACCCCCTTGCTGTGCATTTCAACCATGGGCAGCAGGAAGGAAGTCAATGCAACGAAGAGTCCATTAGAAGATGAGAGGAGCTCTGAAGCAGTGTCCAGCGGTGGGGGAGGCTGCAATTTCAACCAGGGCATCTGCAAGGCCTCGCCGAGGAGCTGGAGGTGGGGAGCCCTCCATGCAGACATCAGGGCCAAGCTTTCCTGATGGCCCAGGATGGCTGCAGGCTCTGGCCTTTGCACTGGCTGTAGCAGGCCAGTGCGACCACAGGGCAGGAAGCAAGGAAGAGGGAAGGGGAGCAGAGCACCTCGGAGGCCACTGCAAGTACTTCAGCTATCACTCCTAGTGAGGGTGATACCCACATTTAACAGCATCCTGGAGACTGCTCTCTGGAGGAGAGGCTGAACACTGGGGCCTGCAGGTGGAGAACCGGACAGTGTGGGCAGATGATGTGACCAAAGTGGGCAGCTGTGGCTCTGTGGCTTCAAAAGACAGTTGACTGTGGTGTGTGTGTGTGTGTGTGTGTGTGTGTGTGTGTGTGTGTGTGTGTGGAAACTGGGAAAAAGAAAGCATACCTATTTAGCTGTCAACACCTGTCATTTAGTCTCTATCTGCCAGGACCTCTGCACCTTCTTCCACCCCTTCTGCTAGCTTTTCCCTTTCTCTCATCAACCTAAGTAACAAAGTTTCTCCAAAGGTTGCAAAGTTTATTTGGGAAGAGCAGAATGCCACGGTGGGAACTCATGTGCCATGGCAAATTACAGGCATATTCGAAGAGACAGAGGTGAAGGGAAGATTTAAAGGCGAACCAGACAGGGTGGCATAAGAAATTTAGAAGCAGCAATCCTTGGTCACAAGGACCAAGGTTGAAGAGACTTTATTGGATAGATGTCCTTGCAGAAATATTGTTCGAGCAAGGCTGCGGTTCTGGCGGAGTCTTTGGGAATAGCTCTCTTTACCAGCATAATGCACAAGCTCCTCCTCGAGCTTCCCGCATGGTTTATCGATTCTTATTTGTTAGGCTTGACACAAGTGGCTCCATTTCAGTCTGACAGCTTCCACACTCCCGACGCTGACACACTCTGTGCCCGTGTCTTGCATTCCTGTTTGTTATTTTTAGGCTCCTTCTTTACACTAGGTTTGCACCTGTCTGTTTCCCACGCTGGTGTTCCAGGGAGGAGAGGTAGGCAGATGCCTCCGTCTCCCTCCACGTCTCCACCGGCCTCTCTCCCCTCTAGCTTCCTGCCTGCCTATCCTCACTTAGTGTGCGTTATTGCCCTACCAGGTGTCCCAGGTCATTATGTAGTCTCCCGTTAAAGATGTTTACATTGCGCCTTCGTTGACATCAATCCCTTCACTTGTACCTTAGGAGCATGCCAGAATATAGATCCTGAAGCTCATTTCAAATTCTGTTGCTTATTTTACCTAAAATAAAAACAAGTCAAAACCATGTTTCTCAAGTTCAAGTGATGTTAAAAAAAAAAAAATCCTCCAAAATTTCTAGGTTGCATAAACTTATTTTTAAGATCATTTATTAAATATACCTAGATATAAACTGAGATTAAAGACTTCATGCTTATGTAACCAAGGCCCAAATAAATTAAATATAAATGAAAGTACAAAACCAAAGCATGATATTAATACAGCAGGTGCTGTCATTTTGCTGACACCTGACAGG
The DNA here is from genome assembly GCF_001458135.2 of Marmota marmota marmota. Taxonomy (NCBI): domain Eukaryota; kingdom Metazoa; phylum Chordata; class Mammalia; order Rodentia; family Sciuridae; genus Marmota; species Marmota marmota. Next base: position 6,509,914 of record NW_025999983.1, read on the forward strand.
GCCCTGACTGGTTGGCACAGGCCCTCCACCCCTGCCCACCACCCTGGGGAGAGGTCTCTGGCGTCCACTGCTTCTTCCTGCACCTCATGCCCTCAGCCTAGAAGGCCACACCGCCCCCTGCTGGCCATGCCTCCTTTGCCCACTCTGTGCCCCTGTTCTTTCTGGTTCATTTCAGAAAACTCAGCAATGGCTACTTGCTCCCAAAAAGGTTTAAAGTACAGAACTGACGTAAGGGCTGACTTTGCATAGCAGCTCTTGGTCAAACTGTAGCCAGTCGGACGAGCCAGGATGTGGGTTTACTAGCTGTTCAGATGAGCATCAGAAAAACAAGCCCACAGTGCGCAACGGCCCCAACAGACCTCCACCCTCAAGCATTTGTGGCCGTGGCTGGAGACACTTGGCTCTAGGACAGTCTCTCTCTTTAAGGATCCAGTCTCCACCTCTACAGTACCAGACGCGCCTGTGGCAACTAATTCATTATGTTTTCCCCACCAAAATATTTGCCTCGGGATTTTCATTTATTTTTTTTTAAATAGGAAATGTTTTGCACTACCTCCATGAACATTTATGAGCCACTTTCCGTAGTGTTAAATACTATATAATCTCAAAGGCTAAAACGATGTTCCATTTATGGTATCTTTCGTGACTATAAAATTACAAAATCAAAACTAACCCGGTATTTGGGGTCATCCAGAGCCAATGGGATATAGAGAGAGAGACATGCACAGGAAAAGATTTATTAAGATAATTAGCATCCGTGACATGGAAGCCAAGAAGCGTCACTCTGTGTCTCACATGGAGCTGAAAACCAGGAAGGGTGTTGTAATTCAGTCTAAGTGTGAAGGCCCGAGAGCCAGGGGTGCAGGTACAGGGCTCTGGCTAGTGAAAGTCCCAGAATCAGCACCTGAGAGCCAGGTGCTCTAAAGTTTGAGGCAGGGGAAGAGGGACCAGGACCACTCACCCTCCCTGTCTTCCTGCTGCTCGGGCCTTAGCGCCCACCCTCCCCAGTGGGGGTCATCCTCTGTGTTCAGTCCACCAGTCCAAGTGCCAGTTAATATCTTCCAGAAACACCCTCAGAGACACACCAAGTAATAACGTTTTACCAGCAATCTGGGATCCCAGACTATCCAACCAAGTGTACACGTGACATTAATAGTCACAGCAGCCACAGTCCTCTTTGAAGTAACCCACACAGTGCTGTGAGCCTGTCTGAACACTCCTGTCCCCGCCAGGCACTCTCCACTTCCCTGTTGGTTTAAATCCTACCTCCCAGAACAAGGCACAAGTCAGGCCATCTTGCAAAGGACATCTCCATCCACGTAGAGACCTGTTGGTCATTCCTTAGCCTGTCCTCGCCCAAACACCTCCGTCCCTGCACCCAATCTTACATCACAGTGAATGAAGTGAGCACTCGGGGAGTTCTCCGACGTGTCCTGCCTACAGTCCGAGGTCCTTGACAGAGCGTTCAGCAGATCATGCAGTGCACAAGTCTCCTCTCAGAGAAGCGGGGTTTTATGTCGATTTTGTTTCTGGAGTTCGAAGTATAAAGGTGACCTAACACTGAGGGATAATTCTATTAAAAAGACAGATGGAGCACATTCTCCTTGATATCAAGCATTTACAAACTTATGCATCTGTGAATGTGAGCGTTTATGTGTGATTGATTTAGATTGCTACTTCACTTTACAACTGAGGAAAGGACACGGGGAAGGCCTGGAGAGGCGGGGCTGGACTGGCAGAGCTCGAGAGTGACAGGCAACAGGCGGCCACAGGGCTCTCCCCAAGTCCTTCCAGAAGGACCTTCCCAGACTCAAGTGCAGGATCCCACGGGTCTTGACATGGCCTCTTGTGAGACCCAGGTGAGGTCACAGGCTCAGCGAATCCTGCCAAGCCAGCATGTCCAGCTTCTCAACTCAGTGAGCAGGACCCTGGCCCTAAGGGTGAGGAAACCCAGTAAGATCAATAAGTGAAAACCTGCAGTTACTCTGGCCCCACAAATCCTGATTCTGCATGAGGAACAAGTGACACATTGGGCATGTTTCAAGGACCAGAAATGGCATGATATCCCCAGGTCCCACACTGTGCAGGTCACATGGAGAGGAGAGAAGAGTCAGGCAGTGCCAGAGCCTCACGCAGCCTGTCCCTAAGAGTCAGAGCTACACCCGGGCTGGAGCCACAGCTCCTTTGAAGATCTGCCTCTCTGTGGCTGGTTAGACAGGTGTTCCCAGGGACACACTTGCACCCTCCCAAACATCAGCACCGGTTGTCGACTGTCATAACTGTGTGGAAGAACATTCTAGTGCACGGAATGCAAATGACATTTTTGTGATTAATTCTTCTTCCCAACAGCTGGCTGTCTCAACTCCTTGATTAAAGAGCTCCATCACTTCAGGATTCTTGGAGAAGAGCAGGTGAGTTACCCTCTCCAAAGCTGCATCCTTGTGTCACGAAAGATAGACGCTAATGAGACAGTTCGGGCTCCCTCCAGGGAGGCCGAGTGTGTCTCCTGACCCAGGGCGCCCTGAACGGGGGAGGAAGCCATGCTGGAGATGTGCGGGGGTGCTTCTCTCCTCTTCTATCCATCAGACCTGACAGGTTATTAATTGGTACATCTGCTATCTGCCAGAGCATTTCATCTCAAGACTTGAGCCTTGAGCAGGCTCTGCATAGTGGCAGATGAGCAAACAAATAAATGCGGAGATGAATTATGCCTAAGGAATCAATAGTCACAGACATTTCCGATGTGATGTCTGGGTGCACGTGCAAGTTCCTTTCACCAGATCTCCATCCTTTGTGTGCGTTAACAGTGTTTTACAGCAGTCCCTTCCTGTGTGGGTGTGTGCATGTGACCTACAGAGGATGGCCCCTTAAAGGAACAGATTATTTCAGTGTTCTGTTGTGCTTAGTAAGGAACACTGGTTTTAAAATAGATGCACTAAGAAAATACTTTAGGGTGCTAAGTGGATGTGTATGTACACATGAGTATGCATTTTACTACTTAAAAAAATTGATTATACATGGCCATAGCTTCCACGTCTGCAGAGTCAACCAACCACAGATTGAAAATATTTGGGGAAAAAGAAATAGCAATCAAAAATAAAATGAGCTAGATGCAGGGGGCACACCTAAAATCCCAGAGACTCAGGAGGCTGAGGCAGGAGGATTGCAAGTTCAAAGCCAGCCTCAGCAATTTAGCGAGGCCCTGTCTTGAAATAAAACATAAATGGCTGGGGATGATCCTCAGTGTTTAAGCACCCCTGAGTTTAAACCCTGCCCTGGAGTCCTGGAATCAATCCTTCATGGATACTGAGGACAACTTGCAGCCAGGAGGCTAGAGCCTCCAGGAGGAGAGGCAGTTGTGCCCCATGCTCATCCGGTGGGACCAGCCTGAGAAGGAGGCCTGGAATTTGCAAGTGGAGGTCACTGGTGGCCTTGACCACTGGGCATCGTGGGCTTGCCGTTGGCAGGCTGGCAAGGGCGAATCCTCCCTGGAATAGGCTCATGTGCCGGGGAGAAGAGGAACAGGAGGCAGCAAAGGCAGACCACTACTTTTTTCTTTTTTAAGAATTTAGCTGTAAAGGCATGAGGGAGCTGTGGGTGGGATGTGGGATCAAGGAAATTTACTTTTTTCTTTTTAAATACTGGGAATCAAACCCTGGGCCTCCCGCATGCTAGGTGAGCGCTCTACCACTGAGCTAAACCTCACAGCCGCCAAACTGACTTCTTAATGGGACAATTACAGCATGTTATGTACTGAAGGTTGATTTGGTAGAGGAACAGAGAGATTGCAGACGCAAAAGAGAAGCAATGTCTCCTCCGGGCCACAGGCCTGGCCTCAGAGGAGAGGGCAGGCCTCGCCCCTGGCAGCAGCAGGAAGGCAGCGTGTGCCACAGGAGGCAAGGCGTGGGAGCTGGAGTGGGTCCTCCACAGACCTGGGCCGGGTTTCTCTTTTCTCTGCGAAACAGCGAGCTAGGCCATCAGCTGAGAGTGAGGACAGGGAAAAGGTTTACAGAGGGAGGAAAGGGCAGTCAAGGTGCATTGGGGAGGACGGTACTGAATAAATTTGGGAGATGGATGGATCTGGAGGAAGATCAATAGCCTGATGTTTTGCTGTCACGTTCAACCGCGGTGGGTGCAGATTTAACCAGCATCGGGGTTCTGCCATCCAAGTATAGCAAAGTAAGAGTGCACAAGGGGGAGGGTGGACCCCAGGGAGTGATTATAATGATGGCCCATGAGATTTCAGCTGGGCAGGGAGAGCCTTGAGAAAGAATGGGGGGGGGGCGCAATCAGTTACAGATCCCAGTGGGTTCAGGGAATTTGGAGTTTGGTATTAGAAGAGACTAGTTGAAAAAATAGGTACTAGCCAGAAAATGTGAAACTTGAAATTAAGGGGATGTAAGGAGGGCCACGGTCAGCAATGACCAGGTCAAGGGATATTGGACCTTAGCTAGGATGAAGGACATCATGACTGGAGTAGAGGTCATGAACTTGAGAAACCAGGGTGCTGGAGGAATCACCCATGCAGACACTGAGCTCACTCAGAACCCTCAGTGGAGCAAACGTGGAGTTATGGTGAGCCAAGAACTGAAGGTGCGGGGGACAGTTGGGGGTATCAGCAGCTGACTGCAAAAGGAGAGTTAGAGTGCGCGTGGCCTGATGGCTTGAATCTGAAAGGTAGAGGTGTCTAGAAGGTACTGAAGAAAGACGTCCTACTTGGTAAATTGCTGAGAAGAGCTTAGTGGCATAGAGTACAACAGCAAGACTTCCCAGGACTGCAGGGGGGGCCGTGTCCTCAGGTGCTGGTGAGTTTCAGTTAGCAAAGAATGTAAGGACAACCAGGAGGAGGTCGATGGCAGTCATAGGGCGGTCACTGCTGGCTGCCCATGAGTTCCCCCAACATGGGACCAGGGGATCAGGATGAGGACAAATGAAAAATGGGGGGCGGGGAAGTGATGCACAGAGGCATATGTGGGTGTGGGGTCATCCTGGAGAGTTGGCACAAGTGTCAGGGACTCCATTGGTGGCTGATATAAAACAGGACATGGCAGGATATTTATATCCTGATGATGCATTGCAAGACCCAGAGGCCTCCAGGCAGATGGCCGTGTGAGGCTCTGGAGAGGAAGCAGAAGGCTCCAGCACCCCTCTCCTGCTGTGGGCGTGGGCAGCTCACTGGCAAAACCCAGGCTCTCACTGAGCTCTAGAGGCAGCTATATTACATTTTTATATTAATGTAAGTTGTAAAAAAAATGTCCTTGACAATTCATTTTTGTCTCAATCATGTGGCTTTTCCTTTTGCATAAAAAGAAGAGCACTGTTCAACTATCTCTCAGAATTATTATAAGTAAATAGGGCTGCAAGGTAAGCCGTGAATATTGTGCTCCACTAAAATATTTCTGATTTTAAATACTGTTTGCCCCCCACCAATACATTGAAGTACTAGCAACAAAATAGATATCAAAGTTAGTGTAATGTTCATGTAGAAAATGGATTTATAAAAACCACACAGATACTGGTTAATCACAGAATTCATTGCTAGATGGTAGAGGCAAATGCCAGCTACCTGATTTCTTTATATGTAATTATTTTCCATTTTTATTGATCTTGATTTTGATCAAGACTGATTTGATTTTTTGACGTTGGATTAAAGATAAATCATTAAATATTATAAACTTTTAACTTATCAAATAAAATTTAAAATCTATGGAATTTAAAATGAGATATTTATTTTAGCTTCTTATCCCTGTCTCTGAGAAGATTCTTTGTGTTGACAATTCACATTCATAACGCATCTTCACCTCTTTCTCCAAACTATTTGGCAAAGTTATGAACACATCACAGATAAGTAAAGCCACCCCAAAGTCCTGGGTGAGCCTCAGCACGCACGTGAGTCCGGGAAGGCCATGAGGTTCGGTGCGCTTTCAGAGGGGCCACCCTTCACCCTGACCTCCCTGACCATTTTAAGAAAATGATCTTCATTCATCCAACAAATGTGCTGAGTACCTGTTTGTACTGTTGTTGGTCTAAATAGTAAACAGGAAACCACAAGGACTAATCATGATAGAGCTAATATGGAAACATGCGTGGCTGAGATGTCCCCTGCTTTGGATAAGGAGTCAAGAAACCCTGAGGCCAAAGATCCAGGAGATACCAACTATTGAGCAATCTCAGGTAACAGGAGGAGAGAAGAGAACAAAGAACAAAGCCCATGTCGAAGGGGAGCTTGGTCTATGCCACTGAACACAACCAGTGTGCTTAGAAAACAGCACAGAGGCCATGGTCAGCACCTTTGGTTTTATCCTAAGGTGAAGTCCTTGGAGGTTTAAGCAGGAGACTGATGTTACAGAAATTACCTTTTAAAGAACACCAGTCTCCCTGCAACGTGGAGATGATGTGCACTAAAAGGCTGGAAGGGGGACAGCCAGAAGTGACCACTCAGGGTAAAATTAAAGGATTTGGTCACTGATTGGCAGTGGGTCAGGGAAACGAAAGTTCTGCTTTACTGAGACGGGTGAAATGGTAGAAAGGGGAGAACAGAGGCAGGGAACACAGGGTCCACTTCTGAGTGTGTCTGATGTGTCTGAAGCATTGAGCTAAGTTGGTGAGTTGGAGCACGGGGGTGGGGGTGGGGGGGGGTGGAGGACAGAGGTCAGAGGTGGAGAGAGACATGCAGTCCCCAGCATGGGGGTGGTACAAATCCACAAGACTGACAGAGAACATAAGAAGGAAGGAACCATGATGCACATCCCCTGAGGAGCCACCAGCCTTTGGGAGCTGAGCAGGAGGGTGGCAGCCAGCATGGGCACCCAGCAAGGAAGGGAAGACCCGGAGCTGTGAGGTGTTGAAGAAGCAGGAGAGGAAGCCCTGCCGGAAGGAAGGCGTGGCTTTGGTGTGGAGAAGTTGGAAGGACGAGGTCAGTACAGTGCCCTTTGCCTGTGAAGACAGACAGATCATGGCGACTCTGGAGGAGTCCTTGGAGATGGAGGCAGATTCTTATGGGATGAAGCGTGGACAGAGGGGAGTCGACTCCTTCTGAAGTTTTGGTAGGAAGAGGAGTGGGGAAATGTGGCCGTGGGAGGAGGGTTCTTCCGACATTGCAAAGGCTGGAGCTCGTTCTGCTCACTGGCAGGAGCAGCGGAGATGGGTTTCTTGGTGACTCAGGAGAGAAATGTGATTGCTGAAGAAGGGGAGAGCTTTTGAGCAGGGCTTGCATCCAGCACTGCCGGAGGGATGGAGGCTCAGCGGGAGGAGGGCAGCTGTCTTTGCTGTGAGAGGGGCGAGGGCAGATGAGCTCCTCCACGCAATGGCTCCATGAACGCAGGCACCTTCTCCACTGCGTGTCACCCTGCATTAAAGAGGGCTCCACACATACAGGATGGTTGGTAAATGTTTGCTGCATAAACAAGAATATCATTCATGGCTCCTGTCCTGAGCAAACTGTGAAGTAGCTTGTGCAGATGAAAACAGGAGAGAGATGGGATGTGAGCAATTTGGCAAGAAAAGAGAGGAATCATGCCACTGGAGAAGTGCGATGAATCATGAGGTAGCTGCACGTGCCCATTTTAAGTCTGATCAGCAGTTGAGAAAGTGTGATTAGTGATGGAGAATCTACTGTCATCTGCATTCAGGGCCAGGGATCTGCCCAAGGAAGGTGGAGGCAGGGTTTCCAAGTGTGGTTTGTGCCAGTGACAGATGCAGAGGACCTTGGAGATCTGTGTCCCAGGTCCTGTTTATGTGGTGGATCATGGAGTCTGTGCAGACCAGGAAGGAAGGTAAACTTGAAGAGAGCAGTAGCCAGGGAGAAAGGCTGGATCAGTTGATTAGAAGAAGTCAAAGAGTTCAGCAGTGTCCACCGCTGGCCAGAGTTCTGCAGAGATAGAGACAGTAGTTAGAATGAGAATGTTTAGAACTGGGGTTTCGGAGGCAGTGTGGTTTCTCAGGATGATAAGGCCTGAGAAGGAGCCATAGAGTGGAAAAGGCGAAGGTCGTAGGAGATGAGAAGGTTAGACTGGACGAGCAGGAGGAGAGGTGGAGGCGCCCAGGCCCCAGAATGGCCACGGAAACAGGAGCCCAGGTGGAGACTGAGCTGGGAGCTGCTCTCCCAAGAGCCAGGGGCTGGGTCGAGACCCTGGGGCTGCAGGGAGGAGAGGGAGGTGAGCAGCCAGGCAGCACAGGCTCCAGACAGGGGGACTGAGGGCTTAGGAGACAGGAGACAAATATGTGTAGGTGAAACTGAAGGCAGCCCTTGTCTCAGATGCTGCAAGGGAGATAGTTTCTTTTAACTCAGAGAGAAACACGAGGAAAGGGAGGAGTAGAAATTGGTCGGTGCTGGGGACGTACAGCGCCACAGGGGACGGAGCGTTTGGGTGAGAAGAGTGCAGGGAGGCTGGGTGTGAGGGAACAGGGCTGTGAGGCGGGGGTGTGTTCCGATGATCTTGGCAGGGAGGCAGGGACACAATCTGGTGACCTGGCTCTTCTCCTCTCAGGTGTGACTCTTAGCATTAGGAGCCTTCATCCCAAAGGTTTTAGTCCACTTTTGTGTTGCTGTGACCAAGATATCAGAGAAGAACAACTTAGAGGAGGAAAATTTTATTCGGGGCTCACAGTTTCAGGGGTCTCAGCCCATGCATGACTGACTCCGTTGCTCTGGGCCCAGGGTGAGGCAGCACAGCATGGTAGAAAGGTCCAGGGGAGGACAGATGTCAGCTCACGGTGGGGTCAGGAAGCACAGAGAGAGGGAAGGGCGGAAGGGGCCACAGGGAAGATGCAGCCTTCTAGGGTACACCTCCAGTGACCCCCTTCTCTAGCCACATCCCACCTGCCCACAGTTACCTCTCAGACCCTTCAAACTAGCTTGGACTGATTAGGTTATAGCTCCCACAGCCCGTCATTTCACCTTTGAATATTTCTGCATTAACATGAGCGTTTTGGAGGGACACCTCACAGCCAAACCATAATAGGTTTCCTCAGCATTATAGGCTTATGCACGTCAAAGTTCCAGATCATTATAAATGTAATGTTACCTAATCCAATCCAAAAAAAAAAAAAACATTTTTACAAGCTATTTGGGTCACCCAAATTCTAATCAGCTCATTAAGTGTTCAGTGGAACTAGCAGTTCATTGCCTCTCCCGTAATCTCACACCAAAGATAGGAGATTGCTGTTTCCCTCCATGGGCCTCAGAATCACCTAGAAACCTGCAGCCCTGTGTCAGGACTGAGTGAAGAGTTTCACCCACAACAGAAGGGAGGGGCGTGAAAGTGCCGAGGTGGAGGAAAGTCCCGGGGAGACAGAGGAGGGGCAGGGGGTGAGGACCCGCTACTTTCAAGAAGTCAGATGCAGGCTCCATTTCACTGGAGGGCGAGGTTCTTGGACCCACGGACCCAGGGACTGAAATGAAGGACTAATGGCTGCACCCCTCACGGCCCTGCTGGCTGCCACGGCCCCTGAGGACAGAGAGCATTAAGGTCTGGCTCCCACTCCCCCCGAGTCCCCTGGGCTAGCAGGGTACATGCCCTCAGCCTCGCCTTGCAGGACGGCTGTGCCACAGCAGCGACAGGGACACAGAGGCCAGTTGGTTTGCACCTCCTTCCAGAAGATTCCACAAGCACTGGAAGTCGGGCTACTTTCTGGCATCACGTCTTCTGCAAAGTGCTTCCTAAATTGCAACCCAGGGTGCGTCTGCAGCTCCAATTATTTTTTCGGTGCCGTTTGATCTGTTTCCATCAGGCATTTGATTTCTCCCTCAGATGATTGTTTTTCCCAGGAGTGAGCAAAGTCCAGCCCTTTCTCCAGCCAGCTCACTTCATCAGCACTGACAGATGTCCAGGGATGAAAGGAACACCATTAGCCATGGAACAGAAAGTAAAGACAGCGGTTCGACAGGAGCCGCCGCCGAGACCGCCACTAACTCTCTCGGGCAAACAACCTGCAAATAAAGAAAAATGAGATGAAGATTACTGACAATTTGAGGAGTAATTGTTTTAGAAAAAAGAAATTCTAGTACATACAATGGCTAGGACATTGTCCGTATAGGAAACAGAAATATTTTCAACCCAACCTAGCTCCTCTGTAAACTTGTTTCAGATTTTTTTCAACCCAAAGAGGAAGGTCTGTGATAATCTGGTTTTCATTAGTTTCTAATTTGTGGCCAAGAAAAAGCAAATGAATTTTTTTGCTGTGTGTGTGTGTGTGTGTGTGTGTGTGTGTGTGAGAGAGAGAGAGAGAGAGAGAGAGAGAGAATTTTTTAAAAAAAGGGTGGAGGTCGGGGGCACTGTGGGGGGGCCTCTGGAGCCTGGCTGAGTTCCGACTGGGTCTTGGTCCTACGATGGCCCTCAGCAACAGATCCTGCTTCTGTGCAACCCCGAAGTCCCATCCTCTGCCTGGGGGTGGGAAGAACTCACGAGTGGGCGCAGCCTTGCCACAGCTGTGGGCTCAGCACAGTCCCTCGGCGGCAGTGGCTCTGCTCAGGGCTTCGGTGCTCCCTGGAGATTGAGGGAGAGGCCCCGGGAGCCCAGGTGCTTTGGGCTCCAAGTTAAGGGAAGCCAGAATTCCTGGGGGGGGAGACAAGGGAGGCCAAGCGCTGTCCCTGAGTGCCCCCAAGAGGATGCTCTGGAAAACACCAGGCAGTACCAACCCCCTCTCCCCGGCTCCAAGGACTCAGAGGGGGCCAGCAGCTCCTGGACAGCTGACAAGCTGTGACTCATTTTGAGAGAACATTTGCCAGCTTTCCCAGATTTTAGTTTTACTTAATTTCCCTATACCTCAATTTTTTTTTTTTTTTTTTTTTTTGCCGTTTTAGATTTTAGATTCCTTCCTGCTTCCTTTTCCTGTGAAAGCATACAAATGACACAGCCCAGGGAAGCCAGGTGACCCCGCCTACAGGAGAGGGTGTGTGAGGCACAGTTCCTTCTGGCCCAGCAGGACCTGCAGGTGACCACCCGTGTTCCTGTGTTGGGCTTGATCTGCAGCCAGTGGCCAGCAGGAGAGGGGAAGCTGCCTGGCCCCTGTGGGGCTTGAACTAGTGACCCCTGCTTCATTATAGAATGATGTTCTCCCCAGCCAAGTCTTCTAACTACCTTCAGGCCAACAAAAAACAGCATCTCGTTCATTATATTCTCCCACGACTCATTATTTAGATTCCTAAAACATGAATTTATGGAAGAATCTATGAATTCTGTACTTTAAAATGAATGTTTCCTATTCTTAAGAGAATCTATGAACATGCGCACATAAAGATGGAATAATTTACTCCTGAAATAAATAAAATATAAAGCATGCAATGAGTCAAGATTTTGCCTAGGTAGAGCATAGTAACCATGTGTTTTCCACTCTAATCTGATGAAATATAAGAGGAAGATTTTTATAATTATTCGAAGTGCAGAGTAGTATCTTTTGTATCTTTTGATGTTTATTTTCAAAAATGTTTGCAAATGTTATATAGACAATTCTAAATAATTTTAGTTATCTGTAGATTATCCACTTTATGAAAGCAAACCTAGAAATGTACAAACTAGGTTTAATCAAAGTTTAAATAATAGTTTGACAGGTTAATATTATCCTACGTATGCACCCATGCACACACATTCTCCCCTCCCTCCCTCCCTCTCTCTCTCTCTCTCTCTCTCTCTCTCTCTCTCTCTCTCACACACACACACACACACACACACACACACACACAGT